>NC_044067.1:5537154-5637154 GCF_902167405.1 Gadus morhua | reverse complement strand
GAGTATGCAGGACATTTTCGTTTATTTCATTTGATATATTAAAAAAGAAAAAAATATATTACATTTATTTAATTATAAATTCCTTGAACACGGCCTACAACTGTTACTCATTACTGAAATGTAACGGTCGCCTCTAAGGGGCGATATAGGGTTTTTAATTGTAAGGTCGCAGTGAGGTCAATCCACAAAAGACACCCGTGGTCTAAAGCTGCCATGAATAAGGTATTTGCACTATTTTCATACTGATTTCTTTTGCTCAATGCATAAAAAGCCTATAATGTATCGGTTAACAACTCAGTGGGATTTCATCGCTGCCCGAAGACAACAACAATTACCCAATATTACCCGAGCTCTTAACCTCTTAATTAGCTCAAATAATGAAGATGAAAATGTGAGCGTTTAACTCGATTTATGATTTCACCTTTTTTGCCTTCTGGCTCGGCCATGGCTTTCTCAGTATGTTTAAATTCAAGATATAGTTAAAGAATGTTAGAATTGACTTCGGGCTGATATCGAATTATCAATAAACACTAAATAATACCGCGTGACGCCGGTGTGTCAACACAATCAAATGACTTAAATTCCGTTAACTTTGCTTGATAGGAATGTGGAGACGAACCAACAGGAGAATTATGTTCCTGAAATAGAGGAGGGCAGAGTTTCTGTCGAATTTTGGGTGAAATAAACCAGAGAACTACTACTTTAAGTAGGCTACTTTTACAACTATAAGTACTTGGAGAGCAAGTAGTTATTATTAAAAAGGATACGGTGCCACAAATGCCGTCCTAGAAGCTACGGTCCAAGGACTGCGATTCTGAAACTGCAGCGTCCTCTATTCAAGAACATACTATTGACCAGCAGAGGCAGCGACCTCCAAAAACGTTGCGTTCACCATAGAGTTATGACGTTGTATGACGTTTACTACAAATTCCCTATTAGCTTGTGATCTTATTTTCTGTTGATCCACGATGTAGACAATAAAAGGAGCTTTGGAATAGCTTTTCATCCTGGGGCTACTACTGAGGTCTAGCCTCATAGAAAAGCTCTGCAAGTTTTCTGAAGTTAGGCTATATCATGTCTATGGAATGATTTGACCCTGTTTATATATTCGGTTGTTTCTTACTAGGCCTACCCAGTGATTATAATATTTGACATATACAGTACATGCACACAATCCTGTTTTGATGGATATGAATGCTCAATCATTAATCATGAGTTGTTTTGTACAGCCAAAACTCACAGGGGCTTGGCTTTTGGAGGGATCAATGCTCTAATCCACTGAAACTTAGAAGAGTGACCCTGGTTGGTCTTTTGGCACCAAGCGGTGAGTCTTCTCCATCTATCTTGCCGCCTCCTGACCTTTCTCCTTCACGTGAAGCCTTAGACGGAGGGCCAGACGTTGGTGTTTTGCAGATAAATGCCGTGCTGAACAAAGAACTCAGCTGCTATCGATGTGCCTTATCAGGCTAAATAGGCCTTTGGTCCGCACTTAAAATCCAATGTTCCCGTTCTTAAAGCAAGATTGATTCAGTAAAGCATTTTCTCGCTTCTTACGTTTAATCCAAATTCTTTGTGTTTACTTGACACAATTGAGATTAAGTCATCTCATTTAAGTCAGGGATGCTAGACGGCACCAAAGCCTCTCAGTACATAATGACACCCACATCCGCGATTCTTTACGGAAGAGAGCGCCAGAATGGTTTGAATTAACTCATTAATCTTGGTTTGAACCGGCAGTTGGTTGGGGAGGGGGTTAACACATATCACGGGGTAAATAGAAAATTGTTTTTTCTCTATTTTCAGAAAAGCTCTTTGAGGGTGAGAACTGTAGTCCCCTCTTAGCAGACGCTTTGTCAAAGGTGACAAAAGCCTTTAGCTTACAATGTCAGTATTTATGTTACCCTGATGGGCAAGGTCTCTTATTACTTCCTGGTTAAATCGGCCGGTTTAGCTGTCACTCTGTTAAACTGCCAGAGAAAGGCTTCAAAGTCTTAGTGAAATGGGTGGAAACAAGGTAAAGTAGCTCAGAGCCCTACTCCAAGTCTGGCAGAAATCCGTCATTAAAGCCACTCTATAATAAACCAAACACAACGTTCATTGCGGCGTTTGCTGGTTATTAGCCCCAGCCCCCCCCCGCCCCCACCACGCTATTAAACGGGGCCTCCCGCATGACTTAATATATTTATTAATATATTAATATTAATATATTTGAATTCTATGCAGTAATAAAAAAAAAAAAATCTAAAACACAAGACACATTCTAAATAAATCTTTAACGGTTTCTTCTGCTTTCCGCATGGGTTGAGAATCCTTTAATAGTGTGGAGGATTGAAGTGGGCGGGCTGGGACAAGGGCTGTTCTTGGGATATTGGGAACAAATTGACAGGGCCGTCTTTTCTGTCTCTGGCTTCATTAAGGGCGGAGAGAGCCGGACTCGCTGGCTGGCAGCCAATTTGCTTCATAGATGAAGAGCGGATGGGTGCCAAGGAGCTGGCTGCTGCTGTTGTCGGAGACGTGTTTCATGTAGGCTCCAAAATGCACCGTTTCTCTACGCCGCCGAGCAGCAAAAAGGTATTCATTATTGCCGTACAGCCTGATGGCCTAATTAAGTACGGTTGCCACTGTCAATGACTTAAAGGGGGCTTTTCATTATGGAAGTTAAAACGAATCCCTGAAGCATCGTGAAAGTGTATCCAAATACTGAAATACCGGGCCAACCAAATACGGAAAGCAACAGCCCTGTTTAAACATCTCTGTGGTTTTATAGAAGAGGCCATGACAAACGCTAACAATAGACTAATCTATGCTCTATCGCTGCCTCGTTAGAGTGGATCAAAGTTGTGGGTGAATGTATGATGTATGAGTGCAACACAATATAGTTTTGCATACAACCAGGTTAAACATTAATGTTTTCGGTACATCAGCAGAACTGCAAATGTTCAATGATCCTTTACTTCTGCGACAGATACATTACCGACTTTGAAGTCCGGAAAAAAATAGAAGAACCCTGTCATCATTCAGCTTGACCTAGGTGCTGAGACATCACATTTCTCTACTGTGACGCCAATTAGCGAACCCAGATGGTTCACTCAAAACAGTGCGGTGAGTTGCTTTCGTAAACCTGGATTGTCCTTGATTTCTCTCCATCAGCCCTTCTCCCCAGGGCTTCTGCCTCGTAGCGCAGTCTGTCGGACCTTGGGCATCGCAAGCCTTTGGAGCGATGTGTGTTTTCATTCCCTTCCTGAAGGGAGACTTTACTTTTACGTTTCACTCTCTAGGCTGCGCTGAACTTCTTCTTGCCCCTTTGACCTCAACTCAGTTCTTGATGTTATAACTATGCACTTGGTCTGACTGCACGCCTAGGGAAGCAGCCCTGGCCTACTTACCAGAACCCACTTCCCTCGTTTGTCTCTCATTTGCTCCTCCTTACACTCCTCCCCGGGGGGGGGGTGGGGGGGAGTAATCGAGTAGTATTATGTGACCACCTGACTTGGCTTGTTATAAATGTTGTCTCCATTTCCAAGAGATCATTCGAATCAATGCTCTCATTTTATTATGTTTTTTATTTTATTTAGGGCATTAAGCAGACGCTTTTTATCCAAAGTGACTTGCAACAAGTCTTTCATACACACATTTACACACATTAATATACAAAAAATGCAAGGCGCCTCGTCGTGAGAAGTTGGGATGAGGTGTCTTGCTCAGGGACACCTCATCGCTCAGCTAGGAGGGGTTGGAGATCAAACTAGCAGCAACCATGTTGCAAGGCAAACCACTCTACCTCCTGAGTTAAGCCAACCCCTCTCTTGTCATATAACATGACACAAAGACACAATTTGGGTGTAAGGTCTCTGCCAAATTAGTTAATGTAATTTACTAGTAAATGATACTGTTCCTGCAAATTAAATTTGGAACAATGAAATTTCCCCCAGGTATCAAAAGCCTTTTAAGTCTCTAACAATGTGTATTGTTATATGATACTAACAAAAGATACCGTTTTTTTTTAAATCTGCTTTATAACTACTGAGCGTCCTTCCTTTTATTCTATGTAAAATCTGCGTTATATATATGTAATGCCCCGGAGTTTAAAGTCAATAGCCCTTTCTGAAGATAAAAGAAAATCCCAGAATAACAATCGATGTATTGTAGTTCTGCTGGTATAACACAGTCTCACTTCCATATTTCGGCTGCTCAATATAAAAGATTCACGCTCAAAGATGAAGAAACCCTTCAGCAGCGGACGGATTCAAATAGCACACAATGCGACGAGATGAGATTTTGACAATTCCATTGTGTCTTACACAACCCCGGCTCACAGCAGGCAGGAGGGCCAGCCAACATGAAGCATTGCAAGAAAGAATGGAGGAGAGAATATGTGAAAGGGCGAAGCCATCTCTGCACAACCCTGACATCTTTCCTCATGCAAATTTAACATTTTATCATGACCGCTTGCATTCCCCTTTCTCAGATAGTGTTTTTATTATATTGTTTGTTCCAGAGTTAAGGTTTCCTGCTGCTTGAGTGCGGTGATCGCACATTCGATTCATGGAAATCAATGGAGGAGGGCTTCCAATCATGGCAAGTTGGTCTTCTGGCCATGATCCATTATTAGCACCGCCACCGCGCTCTATATGTTACCGTCTGTCAATTTTGGAAACAGAAGCCATTTGTAATGCCACACCGCGCCCGATCAATGTTGTTTACAAATTCAGCAGGTAGGCTGTGAAATTATCCAGGGTAAACCGTTTTAATGATTTACCTCAACGGGGTCCTCGGATGAAAATCTGCGAAAACAATATGGCGACCAATATGGTCGTCTGAGCCGCACAATGGCTACGTGTGTGTGTGTGTGTGTGTGTGTGTGTGTGTGTGTGTGTGTGTGTGTGTGTGTGTGTGTGTGTGTGTGTGTGTGTGTGTGTGTGTGTGTGTGTGTGTGTGTGTGTGTGTGTGTGTATTCTCCAGCGTCTCTTGTCTAATCAAGCTGGACGGTTTCCATCCCTCCCTCAAGAGAGTGTGGGAAAAGCTGGCGCCAAAGTGTGGCTTCTCAATACAGCGAGGCTTCTTCAGCCACTGTAACATTGGTCGTGTCGGCCCTCAGCTCTCAGACGAATACCCTGAGCGGGCCTTTCAAGTGAGATCTCATGGCCCTGGACAGAAATGGGCTCTTGAGGGATAAGGCGAGGAGGGGCGGCAATGTGAATGCGATTCTTGTGGAACTTGGGGGCTCTGAGTGAAGAACATGTGCGCTGGCAGGGAAGCTTTGAATACTTTTCAACACTTACCCACTTGGGAAATCCAGCTTACGCTTTTTATTGACTCTTGTCTGCCACGTTTTAACCCACTCTCCTCTTTTGTCCCTTATGTATACAATTACAACAGACATTATAGTGTGTGTGTGTGTGTGTGTGTGTGTGTGTGTGTGTGTGTGTGTTGATGCTTATGTGTTTGTGCAGGCAGATGAATCGCAGAGAGTCTTTGGAAGCTACTGGCCCGCACTATTGTTATCGGCAGTAAACCACAGAGTAGGATTTCAATTTTGCAGAGTAACTCTGCGTAGGTCAGCAGAGAGCCTCTGCCACTCCGTATCTCAAACGCGTTGTCAGAGCCGAGAGGGAATATATGAGTTCTATAACCAGAGCGTTATAAACTAGCCCCGGCTCCACGTTGCCTGGCAACCAGGTTCCGAGATCGAGAAGTTGTACAGATGCCAATTTAAAAGGCCGCTCAGACATAGGCTAAGATCCGCTCAAGATAAATATCGACCGACCATTGGCACTCTTTCATATTCTTTGGTTCTGAGGTATCCGGGGTCTGCGGGGGATCGTATAGTGCCGGTGTTTATTTTTAAGCACACTGCGTTTATCGTGCCTGTCGCACAAATGATAAGCAGTTTTTATTTTTTTATCTCTCCAAAGTTACAATCTGGATAATTAGCTGTTTAAATTAACGGTTGGAATTGAGAATGATGCCTAATCTGCATTGTTTGATTACTGTGATCAGATTCCGGTTCTCCTAAGAACAGTTAAACTGGTCTCTGAGCACATCTCTGCATTCTTCATTTGCGTTTGTTAATTAAAGGAACAAAGTGGAACCCGTAGGCGGGAATTATAAGGAATGTATACAATCATATTGAAATATTCTTCCCTGAAAAGGATTTTAATTGTACTGTCCATAAACCACATAGATTATCGTCAAGAATATGATGACCAAGCAGGTAAAATCCATTCAATTAAATCCCGATCTTTTAAGATCAGTTTCAGTCGAATGAGGTAATTACATTGCAGGAAGAGGTCGTTTTGGAATGGCTTAGACAAGAGCCGACCTCCCTTTTTAAACATGCCATCATGGTAAAGATGTCCAACAAACAGCACCCGGATGTGCCAAGCTTGCACATCTCTTATTGGAGAATGTGCTGACTCGTTGTTGGCAAACTTTCTGCAGTTGGGTGTTTGGAGTTTGTTTGTTTGAGTGTGCAAGCACCTTTGGTTGGCAGCATGCATATGCTAGAGGTTTATTTTGTTCTTTGACTCAACCTTTTCATTCCAATAAATGGTGGGAACAGCAACAGAAATGTAATGAATGCATACTTGTGATGCTGTGAGTAAGGAACAAATGCCCAGAAATTGCGAACGGATGGGCCACAGCCACAAACGGGTAAATAACAATCCCAATACCCTTTCAGACTCCTCCACTTGCTCCCATTTATAGCTGCAGACCATGTTGTGTTCTGCTGCTGAGCCCATGAAGTCCATCCCGTTTAGTCGGCAGCCTGTGTGGACAGTTGTGATGGCGGCGGAAATGTTGTCCGGCTGCAGATTGGGAACCCTGATACAAATTGAGGAGAAGCTGAATGGCTCAATGTTATCTCGATACATTGGCTGCCGTTTCTACCCACATGGACGGACACTCGAAGCATTCAATCCATGGACCTAACCGCCAGTTTTCATTGCATGGTCGCTGTATCTCAACTTTATCAAGAAAAAAAGTTCTGGTGTGGAAAAGAGCTGAACTTGAACTGCCTATTTCTACCCTTTTTTCCTATTTCGACACAATATATTCAGTGCTAATAGTTCATGTAGGATTCTATAATTTATTCTCAGATTAATAATTGCTTTCCTGAAGGCCGAAAGGGCCGTGCAGCACCCTACTGAAGGTCTAACTAAACTAAAGTGTTCAACAACGTTGAATAAACATTGGCGCACACATAACATGACGGTAGGTGAGCACATCTCAAAGGGATGTTTGTTTCGTCTCTCAACTCATCCTCATTGACCCACTTCACTAATCTACTGCCAGCAGATAAATAAAATGACAGACATTCAGGAGAAGTCAATGCCTGACACACACGCCTCACAAAACATCTTGGGTCGCGGAAAAGACTTGAGGCTGGAAGAGCAGCAGGGGCCACCCCCCCCCCCCCCACACTCCAGCTCTGTCTCTTGGGAGCGGGGATGAAGACCCTCCCTCCACCCCCAGTCGTAACGAGCTGACAGACAAGTCACGCACAGCTTCCCTGGTTGACGGCCGTTGATGCAATTAAAATGGAATTAACGCGAGTCTCATAATGACTCTCTCTTTCTCTCTCTCTAATTCTTTCTCTTTCTCTCTCTCTCGTTTTCCCTAGAAATACCATAGCAGACACACAGCCCTGAACCCTCCACTTATATTTTGTATGTTGTGAAGAGATGAGGCGCAGTGAATGGATTCACAAATGCTGCAGGTGGAACACGGCAGCGAGCGTAAACCGGAAAAAGGAGGCTACAAAGACCTTGCTGACAGTCGCTTTTTGAATTGCTCTTAACAGGGGGGCCATTTAAATCAAGTCTTTTTTGTACATGACCTAATTATGCCCCTATTTCCCCTCCGCTTGTGACTGCTGTGTTGAAGCTTGGTCAGCAAGAAGTGGATGTTCAACTGGCCAAGCCACCTTATGACAGATAACATCTTAACCCACCCCAGTCTCAATCTGCTGCCATTTCCTTGTTCCTTGCAATACCTCTAGATTCGTCCCGATGACCTTATCTACATTTCCATTAGCCTCGGGCCATCGTTGCTAATTGGACGCGCCATGGAGTCCTCTCGGGGCCCACTCCGGATTCAGCTAAAGTTTCACACTGCCCTGGTCTGTCTGCTGCTGGATTTGTCATCCAACACTCTTTTCACTGTTTAGGATTATGAAAGGAAGTGTGAAGGGTTCAGGCTGGCTGGGTAGAGCCGGGGCGATATCTTCCCTCAGTTTTTTTATTTTTCGTTTTGGTCGTGACAAGGAGTTGGATTTCTGCGTTAGACATCATTGTTTCACATAATTAGAAAAGGGGGAGAAAGTTTATGCCAGGTGGTTATCAATGTGGATGATGGCCAAACAGATGAAGGGGTGCACTATTTATCTCCCTGAGCTAGAGCAATGTAAATTATTTCAGAAATTGGATGACTTTACTGCAACTAATAACAGCAGGGAAAATAGATGCAGGCTTTGTCCCAGATGATAGGCTTACAGCCACTAAAGGAATATTACACCATAATAATCATGTTTAGTTTTACATGAAATCAATAAACATCACACGCTGCTTATGAATAGCTTTGCCTTTGTCTCTGATGAAACCTCTAGGGCATGTATTTTCATCATCATTGATTTTGCCTAAAACTGTGTTGCACGATTAGTGCATATCACTAGTTCATGACAACATAATTTGACTCAAAGATAAACTATTATATTGAATATGTGCCCAGTCCTTATGCTAATGAACCTTCAGTAGTATATTAAACTTTTTTTGCCGGGGCAGCCATATTACTTGCTTATGATCGGATTAAGTTGTTTGAATGATGTGTGAACATTTTGAATTCAGTGAGACGGTCTCCAACCAACTTGCAGAGAATGCCCTTCCAAGCTGCCCTCTATTACAATTGAATCTTGGAGACATTTACGCAAGGGGGATAGGGATTTAAAGCCACACTTTTGGGCAAGCTAGAAGGGGAAGATTCAGAGATACAAGCCAATGACAATGACACAGGACTAAGCTTTGCTCAAAGTTTCTTCCGGCGCAGATATCAGATGGATATTTCAAGCATTGGTGCATTGGAACCACCTGATTTATCCTGTTTTGGGCAAGTCTTAGTCAGGGTATGATTGAAAATGAATGATTATAAAGTATACCAACTGGGGGTTGTAAGACTAGCAGTACACACCGGATGCCACTGGTCAAAATTTTGGGTTAAACAAATGTATAGGTTACGAGCACATTCAATATCTTTAACACGTCTTATGCCGAATGTTTTAGGGGACATGGAATTTTTTATACAGAAGTAACATTTCTATGTTAAACAATGGTGAATAAGTTAATGCAAAGCTTTGGTATGTTTTGAGTTGGCCCTTTGTTTACTCTGATATAACTCTTTTGCTTGTCGTCATGTATGTCTTGTTAGCGGTTCCTCCACTAGATGGCACAGTATCGTCTTAGCAAACAGCAACAGCAGTGCAATGAGAGGCTTTCCCCATGACCAGTATGCCTTGACTGAACATTTATCTTAGGATGTTTCAAACACTTGCTGCAGCAGATGAGTCCAACGCTAACCTGATTCACATGAGACCTTCGACCTTGCATTTCTAAAGACAGGCCAAATCGATGGCATCATGGCTAAAATGCCTGATATCATATATCTAAAAACCTTTGAACGTTTGGTTACGCTTTTTTAATAGGTTAATCTCTAACAGATCTGATCTTTTTTAGGTGTGGGCAGTTTCAGCACATCGTTGATATTCATGAGGTGGACTAAGTGTGACATGTACAATCTAGGTTAAACGCAGGTTCGGGGCGGAGGAGCTATATGAATAACTACAGACTCAACAGTCAACCTAGCAGTGTTGTGTGTCCCAATTGAATGAATTGATCCAATATTGATCCAATAATTGTGTGGATAATGTGTAATGTATCTGTGGTCTTCCCGCGGGGCTTGGAAAGAGAGACACGGCTGGATGGGGAGGGGTCTTTCACAAAAGCAACAAAAGGAAAACAGAAATGTAATGTAAACCTATATGCAAAAAAAGGTCATTTGATTAAAATAATGTCCTACATCAAAACCTGTCACCCCTGCTATGCCCCTGGTGTTTATGGAGATAGGCGCTCTACCATAGAGAGCCATTTTATGGCACTCTCTTCAACAAGCTTGATGACTTAATCACGGGTTTTGCGCTGTGTTTTCCTTCCGAGTTATAATTAATGTTAGGAAATATAAGTTCAATTTCACTCTGACATTCTTTGATTACAGTTTTCTTTCACAAAACAATAATGTCTATAATCAGCTCCCATTTCAAAGAATCCCAAAGCAAAAGAGAAACCAAACAGCCAACCCGGTGAATCCGAACAAAGTTAGAAATATGAGAACAACATGACTCAGCCTTCACCAGTCTAGTCTGTCGGAGGCATCAGGAATTCAGATTCAGATTCTTTGTCTCTTTTTCTTTTCAATTAGGCTCTTGTTCATGTTCCAGACGATCCCCCCCCTCACAAAGCAAATCGGAAGCAGGTGGAGAGGCATGCTCGCACCGACATCCTAACGCATGCTTCTGCATGGGTCTGATAAAATGTACATGTTTCAAAGAGCACACGGCTGGGGCACATTACTATACAAACCCTTCTGTGGGAGTCGAACGCTCCCCCCTTCACATGCGTTGCTATCAGGAGACGAGCTGCCAGACGCTTTCTCCTCACTTTCTCCCCCTGACTTCAAAGCAGCCCTATATTCCCCCTGTCAAAGTACTGCTGCAGTCCTGCCAGCTTGCGGGAACCTTCCTCAGGAAACTTGGGAGCTTGCATTGGCTCTGTGAAGGCAGGTGTGTGGAGGGCACCAATCTATTCCCATTTAGCCTCAACAGGGCTGGACCGGGAAGCAATAGTATCCTTTCTCCCCCCCCCCCCCCCCCCCCCCCCCCCCCCTTCTCTCCACCTGTCGACGGAGCAACACATCCGTATTATCCCCTGCGGTCGACTCACCTTTCCGAATGCTGCGTGGGCCCACAAGTCCTCCTTCGACACTTTTGAATCCATTACGGAAGGCCTTTTGAACTGGTCTTGGATTTGGTTTGGAAAAGCATTTGAGAAATATTCCTGGGTGACTTTCTCTGTGAATTCTCAATTTGCGTTGTTAGACTTTTTAGCATTTAAAACATTCTAAGACGCAGAACTGAGTGTTGCGGTATAACCTCAAGCTCGGAATGCTAATATTTGCCACTTTATAAAATAAATGTGTTTAAGTTCCCAATTAAGCTTTGCACCTTCTGTCAACCCGAGGTGGCACGGATTCCTGTCACATTGTCTGCTGTGGAGTCACCCCTGGGGGGCTTTGCTTTCGTCTGCAGGTGTCTGTGCAGGCTCCAGCAAGTCATTATGAGATAATCAGACATTTTTCTACATCTCCATTCGATTACATTATTTTGCTACTGTTCCATCCCTCAATATGGAAAGTATAAAAATAAACAAACACTGAAGACATAGATGGGACTGAAGGAAAACCCGGAGTCCGTAGACGGATACTGCATGGTATAAACTACACTCCGAACCCCAAAAGAACGGAGATGAATTGCTCCCAGCCATTGCTCCTGGCCATTGATGTTGCTTCCCTCGAACACGTTCCATGCATAGTAAATTAATGACTTGTGGTTTAGTTCTTAGCATGGTTTTTAGGTCAGTCTAATCAGTGGTCCCAGCCCACTCCCTCTTGCACTAAGGACTTGTTCCTACATACATTCCAATCATCACTTGGCCTAGCACATCCAGCATAATGTACATGAGAAAACACCCAAAGGGATTATAAAGAAGTGTTGTTATTTTTGGATGCCTTTGGGATGGATTTCCGAACAGATTTTTCCCCTGACACCAAGTATTAGCGTATGGAAGTCCTACGTCTGCATCTCTGCTCAATGAAGTATAGTGGTTGTATAGTGTGTTCAGTTTGCCCTTTTATTGAAGCTTTTGTGTGTGTGTTTGTGTTTGCGTGTGTGTATGTTTGTGTGTGTTATTTCTTTTGCATGTGCGTGTGTGTAATTGTGTGTGGGTGTTGGCCGCGGGGACGAAGGGCTGGCACATCTCAGACAAACCGTAGGAGTCCCAGGGCTTCATTTCAACAGCCCAGGTGTATTTTTTTTATGAATTTGTTTAACTAGGCTAGTGGTGCCAGCGTGTCTGTGTGTGTGTGCGTGTGCGTGCGCGCGTGTGTGCGTGTCCGTGCGCATGGGCACACGGGGTTGCTCATCCGTCACTGTAAAGGGGCTCGGTCGGCACTGTTGCAGCACCCACTAAATATTTACCTTGTGCCGTTTAAATAGAGATGCTTGTAAGCGTCTCCGCTCTGGGACCGCCGCAACCTTTAGCTGCAGGCAAAACGGTGAGGGAGACACGGGGCCACCTCCCGTCCTCCTCACTGTGGCTCCCGCACACAAAACCATTCCCCCGCAAGGACACGCTAATAGGAACCCGCCGCATTCTTATCAAAGTCCATTTCCGTCCCATCGAAGGTTGTTTGGTGTGTTTTATCACGGGATGGTGAGTCGGCATTGTGTAAAGGGAGGTAATGTATCTGTCATGAAGGGTGTACTTATCGGGTCGGACGTGAGAGAGAGAGAGAGAGAGAGAGAGAGAGAGAGAGAGAGAGAGAGAGAGAGAGAGAGAGAGAGAGAGAGAGAGAGAGAGAGAGAGAGAGAGAGAGAGAGAGAGAGAGAGAGAGAGAGAGAGAGAGAGAGAGAGAGAGAGAGAGAGAGAGCGCGCGCGAGCGCTACAGTCAGAGGGACAGAAACAGAGAGAATCATCCGTGATTCAGGGCAAAATTCAATGCATTGTTGCATTGAATTGACCGCATTGTTGCAGTCATTGTTGAATAATTTAGATAATGAGATGACCACCTTTTTTTTGGGCAATTCTTAGTTAAATGTGGTCCAATGAGACCATAGGATAATAATCGGTCAGAACAATAAGATAATATATGAATGTTTTATTTTTTATTTCCTAGACCTCTTCCTTAACCCCCACCAGCCCTTCTCCTCCCCTACTTTCCCAAAACCAACAACCCTCTTACACATTCTTGTATCTTGTACGCCCTGGCGCTTAGAAGTAGCATCTTAGCCTAGCTATCTCTGCTGTGCACGATGAATGGGTCAACCTAGCAGTTGTTAGTGCTTGGCACTTGTTCTATAACCATCCGTACTGTACCGACTAGGGTATTGTTGTTTCTCTTTTTTCTGACGAATGTACTTACTGTAAGTCGCAAAATGTAATACATTTGGTCGGGAAAATTATTAAGGAGTGCATTAGTTGTAGGACTTATAGTTAACTTGTTTGTTGTGGTCCATTTCATTTGTGTTGGTTTGGCCTTGTGGCATTAAGTTGGCAGGATTATGAATAATTGTTGTTCTGTTTTACAAGCAAGGGTAGATTTATGTTGAAATATAGTGTTTGTTTGCAATGCTAAGCCAACTGCATGGTAAAAGCCTATTCAAACTAACTAAATGTGGACACAATTGCAATAGCTATGATCACAACAAAATTAAAGATTTCAAAATATATTTGTTCGACAGACTGACGCACATAAAGCCCACTGTTTCAAGTTACACAAACAACATTTTCAACTTATTATTCTGTGTGATTATACCCGACATAATTGGACAACTAGCATTTATTCCCTCTGCAACACACTGCGTGTACCAATGTGTATTCAGAATTCTTGTCAGTCTCGCAAGATGGTGTCACCTCGGGGCATCCACTGATGGAACTAGTCACTCACTGCGACGTGGCGAGGAAACAAACATTTAACCGGAGCATTAATCCTATTTTTGAACTGCCTGAAAGATCCTTTGCTGTCGTCACATTCCTGTCAATCAACTCCAGCCAGGCCCCACTCCAGCCCAATTTGGATTTTAACGACCGAGAGATTGAGTTTATCTACATCGTTAGCCACCGAATGTAGCAAGTTGTCATGCTGTGTTTTCCTGTCGTCCTTGACCTTTTCCCGTAGACTGTTTGTCTGTAGATGAGATATTAATATTTATGGCTATATTAACACACAATCCACTCACTCCAGCCCCTATCCCTTCTTTGAAGATTTTGGTTACAGAACAGCAGACCAAAATAGACAATGACGGGTTTGCAACCTGCCAGCTCTCATTGACACAGCGGACGCGTGCGAAGAGCTCCCCATAGTTCCTTGACCCGCAACCACACGCTTTACCCACGCCTCACCCGTCTCCAGTGGGGAGCAGGGGACCGAACTGTGTGCCCTCGGCCAGACTCGCGCTCCACAGACTACACCGATCATGGATCCTGTTTAATTCATCATGTTTGTTGTTTGTTCCTTTGTGCCGTCTCACGTGTTGCATGATGAATAATTGCAGCAGCACATTTTCCCCCTGCGAGGGACAATGAGGATAGAATTTAAAAGATAAGCTGTTGGAGTATTGAAAGCGTTATGAGGTTAAATTAACCGCTCTGCGGCTTTTAGAAGAGCAGAGGGGGCTCAAAAGTCGGCTGTTTAACAATAAGAAAAGGCTTTGCGGTTCCGCAGAAATACAGAGTAGCTCTGCCCAGACAGAGGAGCTGTCCAGAGTGCTGATCTGTGACCTTCTGCCGGTATCACGGGGGTTGGGGTGTCTTGTGTTCGTCACTAGCCTGTCTGTAGCCACATGACGATCCGGTGCTGTCCTGCGCCACGCAGACACAGGTCAGGTAAACCCGTGCAGAAATCGACGGACAGAAAAAAGCACCGGAAGAGGAGACGGAAATCTTAAAACAAACGCAGGGCACACGAGGACATCGACGCCCAGGCAAAGAGGAACATGCATGACAAACGTGGAGATGTGGAGCAAATACATGGAAAGAGTTAAAGTACAATCAAACACCCTCGCTGGAGTTCGTCCCTACTGACTAGAAGAAAAAGCCTGCTTTTGTCGCACTAGTAGGAGACGCTTGTGTTCTTAAGAGCTTTGGCGGTTCAGCTTTTCAAACTTTGAGGATTTGAGTCGAGATCTGAACCGGGATCAATCAATATCAATGCTATGTCACCCACTTACACCGTTTTTCATCAGGTTTGAGGATTTGGTATTCCTTTTGAAATTGGAAATGTAGAAAATAATAAGGAGGTAAAGATGATAATAAGGACAGAATAATCAGATGAGACAAAAGAATGTCATTAGAAGATCCCAAGTACTGGGGCAGGGAGGGGATACCGCGTCTACATTATGGGTGAGTCATTTCCAGAAATAAATAGAATCGTGAAATGACTATGCCATGAGGGCTTTCTCCTCTTTGACATTGCTCACCTTGCACAAAGGAGCTAAGCTACAGTGGCAGCCGTTTATAATTCAAGTCAAGGGCTGCAAAAGGCCTTGCGGAGGCAAGAGACACCTGTAAGCAAAGAGGCACTGAGCCCAAAGAGCAGAACACCAAGAAGTGGGCACGGAAGAGAACTACAGGATTAATAGGTGGCTAGATTACAGGTACCGCACCACTGGCTTGAAGGATATACACCCTCCGGGTATGACACTCAACAGAGCTCTCCAGCCATGGGAAACAGAGCTGGAACCTTCCGGTTCAGAAAGCAGAAGTCTGTCCCAGTGTTCAAGTCTAGCACCTGGATTATCTAATGATCACAGCCCTGACATATGACCAGGAAATGGTTTTGTTATTTTTTTTATAAGTACACATGTCTTTAATCTAGTCCCATCGGCTTAAAATGTTGGCACTTTCTCCTGAAAAAACATAAAGGCACAGTGAGATGGATAGGGCTGGGCGATTAATCGAATTTCAATCGCGATTTCAATTTCAGTGACTAACGATCACAAAACTAATATAATCAAGTTTTTGATTTATTTTTTATTAAATGTTTTATAGAAAGTGCCGAAGAACAGCTGGATACACATCTGTACATTATTTTAGATTTGAACAAGTTCTCAGTTACAAAGGGTTTTTGGGAGAAACATGCTGAATAAATACATCATGTTTTCAAACTCAAAAATAATAGTTTGAACTTTCTCCTGAAAAACTTAAAGGTACAGTGTGTAGTATGGAGGTCTGGGGTTGAGGTTGCAGATCATTCAACCAACTGAATACCCCCCTCACCTCATCGCGACCCTCCCTTTCCCAGGGCAGGGGACTCTACCGTGGTCTTTTCTTGCCTCTTGCCTGGTGCCAGTAGGTACTTCCAAAATGATGTCATCGCCAACGACAGCGTAGAGTAGCCAAGTGTCAAGTGATGAGGTTCCTTGGTGGATTTATACGTTTTCTTTAGTCTGGAAAACTATAGATCACAGCTTACAAATAAGCTTGATAGTGATTGGGAATGTTAATTGTTCTGCATTGGGGTACCGTTTTATGGGAAATGTTTGCTAGTGTGACAATGTTTGTCCACTCTGGGCTACTGTAGAAACGTGGAGGTGCGGCTTGGAGGGCTCTGTGGGAGGGGCCCCGCTCCCTATGTAGATATAAAAGGCTTGTTCTAAGGTAACCAAACAGTAAAAACAAATCGTATTTTCATGGAATTAAACACCTAACGCATACATATTTATATTCATTTTATTTCAAGTGTGTTTAGGATTTGGGAAGGAAATACATTTTTTGGTATATTGAAATAAAATAAAGCTACTAGTCCACGTTCTCGACAAAATATTCTATGATGCAGACTACTTTTGCTTTTACAGAATTAGCATTCATATGATCATACCATCCAGTAGCCTAATGATGACATGAACATCTGTACGACATGCACTAAGCTGAGAATGAAATGCTCAGGAGAGTGGAGGAAGGGTATTTGAGGGCTTAAACTGAAATAATTAGAGATGATTTTGTTTGAGTTTGAGAGTTTGAGAGCTAAGGAGTTTGTAGCCCAGAGCGCTGCAGAAGTCTTCTCCTCCACAAGCATGTTGTACAGATCACACTTGAAGCTGTAAGGAACTGGTTTACCCCATTTTAATTCCATGTTCTGCTGCTACTGCAAAAACTGCAATGGGGTCGGCAGGTCATTATTTACCCCATGGGTCTCCGGTCAAAGTTTCATTAAAATTGTGTCTGCGTACTTCTTGCTCGACCGACTCCTAATGGAAATACAAAGGATTTGTTTAACGATAACATTTGCTAAAACTAGACAACATTTTGAAGAACTATAGTAATAGTAATTATTTATTTCGATCGCTTTTCCGCAAGTAAGGCCCACTCACGTACAATGCAGTCGGAGAGAATTGAAGATAAAAAAACTATTAAAAAAATGAATTATTAATTATCATTGGAAATTATCATTGGACCAACGAAATGTCAATATTCTGGTTGTTCATTGTGAGGTAGCCCGTCATCATTTAGTTTAGGCCAATAATAGATTAGCATGAAAAAAAGTACCTTGAAAAAAAGTACCTTGAATTGATAAAGAAATCAATAAAAATTTAAATCAAGATTTCAGCAATGGAACTATACCAAAGAAGAGAGAAATTGTATTATTTATTTCACCCAATTTCTCCAATATATATTTTTGATCTTCCTCTTGGCTCTCACAATGATGTAAATAGCAGCCACAAGGAGCAGCCTCCTCTGAATTGTTTATCACCTTTTCATCAATTATGTGGTTTCTTCACCTGAGAGGTCTGTCTTTCAAACCACAATGAAAACAGAATAAATATAACCTTATGATTTAGAGAGAAACACCTGCCTGGAAGTGTTATCTTTGTTGAAACCTTCGAAAAAGCTTTGTGTTCCAAAAAGCTTCACCATGGCTATGAAACTATGCTCTATGTTCACACAATTAAATTATTTAGCAGCCTGTACTGGACCTCTCTTCTTCACCAATCCACCATGTAAACCATGGTAAAAGCAGAACCCAGCGGGGAAAGGCAAGGTTAGCCTCGTCACCACAATTGTTTGTGTCTGTCAGCCCATGCAGAATATTCTTTTTATTTTCAGAAACTCATTCAGCGGCTCTTTGCTGAGATCTTCAACCCGGATTGTTATTGTTCAAAATACCGTTAAAACAGCTCTCAACCTTTTCTGACTCATTTGTTGTGCTGTTTTTGTGTAATTCTGTAGCTCTTACTGCGCTGCTATTGCTCTGCTGCACCTGTCTTTAAAAAGGAAAAAATCGATTTCGAGCGGTTCTATTTTCCATCTTCATGATGACAGAATATTGCTCGCCGAGTATAAAGACTAATGGTATTGCTAATATGATTAGCACATGAAAGTTGAACAGGAGTAGGGTTAATCATGCAAAAAGGAACGGAAGAGTAATGAGTCGTAATTGGTTCATCGCTGCATTTAATATTGTGCTCAAAAGGGATGGATTCTCAAAGGCGGCCGGTGAGTCTGTGTGGGCAACAGTTGCATCCCTAACTGATGTCTCAATACATCCTCGATGTATTATTCATGAGGGCCGGTCGGGGGATGCTTTCCAAGGGGCCTTACCTGAGACTTATCTCCTTCACTGGCCTTTCTGTCAGGCTCACTTAGGATATATGAGAGAGAGAGAGAGAGAGAGAGAGAGAGAGAGAGAGAGAGAGAGAGAGAGAGAGAGAGAGAGAGAGAGATTTGGCCGTATAAATATGTATTTGCGCATACACATTTTGAATAAACTTGCTCCAGCCGTTTATGTTCATTTACCATGCTAATGAGGTTAGAAAGGTTCCACTTTGATTCGCCCTGCCACTGATTGATAAATCCGTTAACGACCCATGCACCTCCCGACGATATTTGTCAAGCGCTAAGTGGCACAACGGCGTGTGTTTTGTAGCCGTTGTCTTTCCCCCCTCTTTTTTTTGGTCAACATTTGTCTTTTGTCCGAAATTGATGACCTTTTACGCCAGCCCACATTTGTTCTTTATCTGAACTACAAGGGAGACGGATACGTTTGACCTTCTGCCGCTGATGAAATGGCATTTGTAGCGGCAGGCAGCAGTAGCGGCGACGCCGAACCCCTCCATGCTGTCACCAATGTGCTTGTGCGCTGCTGTTATTCTCCCCCACTTTCGCTGCCACCTCTCGCCATCAAGGGAGCTGGACAAATAGATGCCTCTACACTGAGTGGCTGTGGCATACAGAGTGTAAGGTGCTGGGGCCGGGCGTGTTGATTGCTGCTCCCTGGTAAACTGTGCTTTTATCAATCGCTTTATTTTGGCCTCTACATCTTTGCTGCTGCCACTCGGCGTGTGCCTGATCAAATGAAATGGCACCCTGCCCTGAAAGCAGGAAGCCTAACTTTACTGATTTGAAATGTGGTATTTATTTTGGTGTGCATGTTCTTTCCACTCCAATTATGTCACTTCAATTATTGGCCCCCTTTTTTTTTACAATCATGGGTTAACAGTTTGCAGAAAAATCTTGCTAGTGGCCGGAACACTTTATACGAGTATTCAAAACGGGACTTACCATAATTGGGATGGTGATTAGGCTAATTCCATGGTCTAACAATGACTGATTAACTGTACCGGCACACACCTGTGTCACCTCCAATTCGCTTCAAATTTTCCACTACAAGTGGAAGGGGAACACAAAGAACAGATTTTCCATTTGACGGCAAATGAACAAATCACTCCAGGTGTGTTTTATTATGGAGCCAGAATGCACATGACACAGATGTACGCAGGTGCAGTGACTGAGTTGTCAAAAATTAAATAGAATGAATCACCACTCTTTTCATGCAATGGCCGAAACCCCTTTTCGGGCAATTTGTAGTGCTTTATTCCATTCACACAAACATGCATTACAGCAGGTAATTACAATAGTGCCGAGTGGTCATTACTTTGCATGATGGAAATGCACTGTAGACCCTTGAGATCCCTTACAGCAAGAAGCCATGGGACGCCGGGGGGATGTAAAAGCAGGCTGTCCAGGAGGTTCTACACTGGTGTAAATATCGAAAGATTGGACGGCTAAACTTTAGGTGAACCTGGAGCCCGGTTGTCAGAAGGACGTCCGTCAGGGGCTTAAGCAGGCGGTTGCCACTTGATCAATAGCAGGTGTCGGAGGGACCGAGTTTTTGTGTGCCATTATAACTAATAGCGAACATTGGACTGGATGCCACCTCTGGGGTTGTTGACGCAGGACGCAGCCTCCTCAGGACTCCCCGTAATGAGCGCTCGGCAAGAGGTGGATGGAGGGAGAATAGCACAGCAGCTCGCGCCATTGATCAGCGGGGGCTGCTCGGCGATCTAGCCATACATAACCCATGGTTCCGATATTATGGGCTGGATATTTATGAGATCCCTGACACGAATGGATGTAGACTAACAATGGTATGGTATCGGAAGTCATTTTAAGACGTATTACAGGAATATCTTTGCATCAGATTTAGGTTTCTTAATAAAGTCTACCTTTAGCCATGCTTCCAGATCTACACCGTGTTATTCCGATGTGAGGAATGGCCTTCATGTTCCAAAACATATACGTGTTCTCAATTCATATTAAGGTGACTGGGATAGTAACTTGGAATGTTGCATAGGCCTAGGTGGATCTAAGGAAATACTGGGGTACCTTATATAAAGGCTAGCATGCCTTGAAGGTAATTGCCGTTGCTAGCATAAGAATAAGCATGAGCAGTTTTGAGGGTTCCTTAGCAAGACATGCCCTTAGCCCTAACCGCTACTGATGAACTGATTTGGGAGAAGTGTGGTGGGATTCTTGTCGCTGAGTCAATGTGTGTGCGACAGGAAGGATCTTTGGTATTAACTTTAAAGTCCTGTGAGTGGGTGTCAGATCTAGAAAAGCACCATAAAAGTATATTCCTTTTATAGGCTAATAACATCCGCACTCTGAGAATAGACATCATAACTTGCCTGTCTCCAAAGAAAATGATGTCCATAAAGACATTTTAATCCTTTTAAATGGTGGACATTTTTTTCCAGTAACACTGGAAGTGGTGCCAGCATTATTAAATGTTGATCTTCATTTTCGGTCCCTTAGGGTACCTTTTTCATTCCTCTGATTCATGTTTTCCCCCACATCTGTGTTGGGGGGCAAAATGGCACTTAAATGCAGCCCTGGTAAGATTGGGGCTTTCCCACAATGACCATGTGGACTTTGCCTCTCTCGCTTTTGAAGTAGCCTCTCGCCCACTGAAAGAAATCTACAGAAAAGCAGTCTCTTAGCCACCTTATCAGCCATTATCGAGATGTGGAGAATCAGATGTTAAAATGTATTTTCATTGAATATAGATTTTAGAAAAGTACTGAAACTGCACATTTTAAAATGGAGACAAATATATTTTTCATAACTTTGTTAGCAGGGCATTGAAAGTACAATATTCTTTGTGGTGGATTCTTTAAAATATTCATTCTGAATGGTTCTCGTGGGGAAGGCAGTACACTGGTTCAATGCAGCCACATGCTTCTGCTTTGTCACGATTAAAGCTAGATTTAATTTGCTTCACTGTTCATTATGTGCTGAAGATCAATCTGCCAAAAGAATGGAGGAAAATGTGTATTAAATGTGTATTAAAGCGTTTTGAGAAAAACCTTCAAGGCAAGCAGGTGCCATTTTCCATGCTAAACAATAGTGCAGTTGTAGTCGTATACTGTTTAGCATGGCATTTCCTGTATTAAGCAATACATAATAGTAAAACTCAGATTTTTTTTTATTACCCAAGGCCCTGGCAAGAAAAATACTTTTCTAAAAGCTGGGCCAAAAGCTAGACGTAGCAGTGAAAAACAAGATGTTTTGGTTATAAGGACAGTGCCAAACCAAAGGAAACGTTTTAATTGTAACATTGAATTCAACTCAAGGCAATGTTAGGCTATAAGGAAGAATTCACCATCCCATTTCTTCAATCCTGAAGAAGTAGAAGGTTACGATTTCTTATTTAATTCCACATCTGTCATCGTCAACTAGCTTTCCGTGACTTTCATCAAAATTAGATTAATCAAAATGCAATAGAAAAAGCCATAGTTGCAGCTTGGACCAACTCGTCTGTGTGCTATAATTTGCGGAAATTACACTGCTCCATTACAATTCCAGTGACATTGGTATGAATAATGAAAGGCCGGACGTAGAATGCTGCCACAGCTGGAGAGTTCATTGATTGTTGAGCACAGTTGACCTATGTCAAGCTCCATCTGTTCGCTGTCGCTGAGATGCACGGTGCCTTGCTTCAGACGGCTGATCCAACCTGCTAAATAAGGAGAGCGCCAGGGAAAACGTTGACAGCGCTGGCCAAGCAAACCGGATGGGATTCAGCAAGACAGGACTAACAATTTGTGGTTTTAATTGTTGGGTTGATTTTAACTAGTTTTGAAGACACACTGACTTGGGTCATACGTGAGGTTACTTGGTCCGGTGGTTGGGAGGAGTGGTAATGATTTTGATGTAAGCTACACAGCTAATAGGGTTACAAAAATGTTACACAAATGAGAGTGAAGAAGTCAGAAGTGAAGCAGCATAAAAAACAGGGCAAACTAAAGCATTTGTCCGCAACAATGGAATAGTTTCACTTTCTACTACACTTTATATTTCACTTCCAGATGTAGTGCAGCTCTATCTATGCAAGCTTTACTGCCACAGTCCGACACTCCATTTCCACAGTTTCATATAGTGCACGTTTAATATATGATGTCACCAAGTACCAGCAAAATATATTTTCTTTGATATACAATCGTGTATGTATGCATGTAGCATGTTTGCTGCAAATATGAGGGAGGAGTGATTACTTTTCTCATTATCTCGTTTTGGTCAATTTAAGATTATGAAACGGTCTTTCATGTAAATGGCTGCATGCTCTTGCAGCATTTAATATTGACTAGTTTATGGTCCTAGTTTTCACATCTCAATGGCGGGGGTGAAAAAAAAAAATCACCTTAATAAATCACATCTGGTTGGTTCCAAGTAGCGTGTTGGCGTACGCGCTGCAGCCTCAGCAAATAATCTATATTTACTACCGCCCGTTTCCACAGGAAATTGCCTGGGTAGGGTGAGGCAGCAGTGGGGAAGTCCCTCCCTAAATCTCCAACGAAGTGACAGTTTAGAAAAAAAAGAAAAAGTGTGTCTTTGACATGTCGCGCGAGCGCATCGTGTCGGTAATTCTGCCACACCAGCCGCGGCGGTGTGATCGCGACACTTCAAAGCTGTGGAAAATGCTCTTTCCGTGGTCATCTTTAAAAATCAGAGGGTGAATAATTGTGTGTGGGGGGGGGGGGGTTGGAATGGGAAGCGTTAGATGCACTGTGTAATAGCCCCATCTGTCACGGAGCGATGGGAGGGACGAGGGAGAAAGAAGAGTGGAATCAACTGTTGAGTCATTGCATTTGCTTTGGTTTTATTACATCACACAGAACTAGGGCTCGGTATGGAAATGCATATGTGGGAGTCTCTGGGAGTCTGCAAGCATCCCAGAGTGCACGGCTCGCTCACGGTGTGTGCACCATATGGCAGAGGTCCCAGAACCTCCTCTTTCCTCTTAATCGGCATGTGAACTCCCACGCCACATATTGTAATGTGTACGTTGTGGACCGCGCGTTGATGAAACGTTGTTCCACGTTTCTGAATGTGGTTGGAGGTCTCGGGTCTTATGAGGGGGGCCGGCACTTTGCATTGATTCATGGATTGATTTTTCAGGATTTCTGCAGGACTCAAGTGACCTTAGAGAAAGTGAGGACACAAAGTAGGCACTCGTATGGTCCTCTTGTCTGTGTTGAGAGACGCTAATCTACCAATTCGGACAGCATTTGTTTCTCAGGGTGACGGAATATAATATTTATACGCCTCCTCCGTTTCCAGACGACTTTGAATTCATGGAAGACGTGTGTGTAGAAGCGATTCACAACCACAATATACAATTCAATTGATAACCACAAGCGTAGGGAGCGAATTTAGGAATGAGCCGGCACTTCAATCAAAGTTTCAATGTTTTGCGTGCGGCTCCCCTTCTCCCTGTCATTATTCTAGTCATGGAAGGAAGCCAACAACAGCAGGACTGAGGGAGAAGGCTTATGAGCGAGCCTCATTTATCTTCACTACCACGTGACGGAGTGGGTTCAAGAGCCTCATTTGAAATTGGTAAGCAGCCTGACATATGTTCTGTGAACTGTTGCTTATTATAATGGGGGTGTACTTGACGTGTGCGCCTTGTGAGTCTAAGAGAAATGTGTTGAAGGATCTGGCTTGAAAAGCATGAATTGATTAAAGTAATTGATCGAATTAATTACAATAACTGTAATTGAAACAATGAACGTTGAGCTTTGATGATTGCTTGTGTTGCATATATTGTTGAAATTGCCATTGTATCGATTTAAAGGCAAACATCCTATCAGTCACATCTATGACCATTTCATGCCTGAACAGACTATGGTTCTATAGCCTCTCACAGGAACAATATGGCAGGGAATGAGCAGTACAATATATCATTTCTGTGCTATTAGCTGTTTACAAGGTAATTATGCGTTGTAATTGCTATACATTTCTCAAAGGGTCTTCCCTGCAAGCATTGCTTTGAGTCTAATCAGATATTCACTATGTTCTCAGTACCATCATTGCTTAGATTGCCTTGAAATAAACCATTGTTGATGACGAAAACAGCAAACGGAACAACAACAATCTGGTTGTAACCAAGCATAAAACCTGACTGCAGAGGCGGTTTCTAATGCAGATTGATATTTACTAGCTGGGTTTCGCTTGGTGGACATACACGGGCTACTTGGTCATAAATGTATTAGTAACTAATGCATTTATTAGTTACTCGATTTCTGCCTAGAGGTAGGGTAACCCTTCAACTATTGATGCCATTGTTTTTTTAAACCTGTGGTACGTACACCACCGGTGGAACACCAGAATCCTTGATGGGACACCGGCCGGTTCTGCATGTGATTCGTAGCATTTTATTCTCGAAATGGACGAAAATTACTACGACCCATCAAGTAATATATATTTTTTCCATCTATTTTCAATAGATGATTGAAAATAAATATATGACAATCATTGTTCGGTAAATATAGTATTATGGCTTGTTATTATTTCGAGTGTCGCCTTGTGCATTCCATCAAATGTTTTCCATTGTAATTTTCCATTGATGATTTGTGTTGATTTGTGTTTGCTGAATAAACACACATGCTGACTTTTGTCTTACCACTGATTCCCACTCCTTCAGCCATAATTATGTTTAAAGGGGGCCCTGGCCTCTTTGAAAATAGCCACTGCATATGTCTTCATGTTGTTATTTGCTATTAAAACAGTAGGAGCCGACGTCTGTACTTTGACTGGACGTTGCATAAGACTGCATTTCTGTTTATCCTATCACTTATTTGTGATGATGTATTGTCTTATGGTATAGCAGTCTGGTTTCCATTTACATGGACAGGCTTAATCGGTGATCAGTGAACCCAATGCTGAGAGGGTTAGTGTTAGGGTTAGGGTTAGAGGAGATCTTTACCTCAACATGCACATTCTGCAAATGTCGGGCATGTAAATATGCATATATATCATTTATATTTTATAATATTATACTATGTGTATTGGAATACAGGATAAGTGTTTGAAGTCTGGACCTGCAGTGAAGCTGTGAGGCTGGCACTGCATCTCAATTAGTGCAGCGTTATAGCCATTTCGCTTTCTGATTGGTTCAAATTGGCTAATTATTCTGGCACCAATTTGAACCAATCGTAAACAGCGGTGGCAATTATGTGATTCACCAGGAAGAGGGGTGCCCTCCCTGAGCGGTTCTGATCAGTGTTTTCCCGTTGCTCAGTCGGATCGCTTTGCGGAGCTCGAAGTAAAAGAGACTTGGTTTTTTCGTAATTCGACGAAAGGAGAGCTTTTCTCGCTTGAGCCCCAGTATTTATTGATGTTTTGTGTGTTTACCCCCAGTTGTGCTCACACACGTTTGTCGATCAAACAACCTGACGTCCTATTATTGAGCCGATGTGTTTATTCGGCGTGGCTGGGCTGTGGGAGCCTCATTGTGGCTGCTGAATGATGACACTGTTCACCCAATATATTGAACCGCCAGTCTGCTTGTTCCCTTCAAATCTCTTGTTTCTCTCCCTCGCTCCGCTGACTCCCGGGGAGAGCCCCGCTTCTCTCAAACGGTTGTAACATCACAGTAAGCAGGGCAACTTTGTTTGTTCCTAAAAGGGGAAACCTCCCGAGCCACAAAGTGTTGAATTCATTTGGATTTTCATATTCTTACATCGTTTGGACCGTATTTATCATCTACTATTTGTACAGCAAATGTATTTGTTACATACACAGTCGTTATGACATACTATTGTGATACTATCGTGTTACCAAATGTTTGAAAACTATCTTTGAATACGTTTGTTCTGAGGGTCCATGTCGATGTTGGGAACCGGTATATTGTAAGGTTTGCAGACAATGATACATGATGATGGTCCTCCGTGTTGGCATGCAGGAGATCCCTCCCTGACTGTGTGTGGAGACGGCTGGTCTAACCCGTGCACATTGATTGCTCAATATGAGTAACAGGTGTGCAGCCCGTCCCAACCTCAGAGTCCAATCAGTCTGACTCGGGCCAGATGAGGCTGCTCAAACCAGCCATCACCCACACACTCTCCACAATGTTTTTATTATATCTTCCGTCACATGCGATTATTATCTTCCCCTTTTTGAAGTTGTATATCGCACGTTAAATATACAACCTAAACGTGAGATACCTGTTTGGTTCACAGACCTTTGCGCGTCGTACATATCTATAAAAACGCAGCCCCCAAAAACCACAGCAACAAAAGGAAGCAAGGCATTTGTTCGTACACACACTGGTTGGACATTTACGAGGCTCTCTACACTGCCTGAGTCAGCGAGCCACGGCACACACGGTATCGACAATGTACAGAAAATAGGGCAGGTGGGAGAGTTAAGGATTCACAGCCACCCATAAAAGAAAGACAGAGCACCAGTGATTTACATTGGATTACTTGGAGAGCAGACACTTTTCCTTCCTTCTAGCATAATATGCAACAGTGCAAGTAGAGTTGGGGATGTGATGGCTCTCTGATGCGTTGTCTATATGTGGCGGCCATCTGTTCATAAATATTCCTCAGCGTTGGCATTTAACTTGTCTTTTTCCACTCTAAACATGGTGAGTGTAATCTCGAACCGAACAACGAATGTCTCCTGTTCTGCGATTAATGACTAATGTTGATAAGCAGCAGGGCCCGCTGATTTAGCATGCTAAGGGTTGGACAGATACAGAAAAGAGCCATCATGTTGAGTGGGCCAGCAGGAGAATTGTAATGTATTGTGGCCGTCCATTACTGTGTTCTTCTCACGAAATAGACGTGCAATTAGTGTGTCTTCCTGGCATGCAGAGTGGCTATTTCAGACCTACTACAGCGCAAAATTGCCACACACGTTCCTTCTTAAAGCACCATGTGAGAATTGTTTTCCCGTATGCCGATGGGACAAAATATAAATCAAACAAGCCACTATATAATAGAAATAAACATCACTCTACATTTCAATGATATGTGGCGGCACATACCAGATTGTTCCAATACATCCTAGTGTTTTAAACATAGACCTACGCTCAAGTTAACTTTGGACTTTCAAGGTAAGACTGGGGCCACCATGATGCTTTAAATAACAAGCAAACAACACCTTTAGCTTTGTCCACATGCTTGTTCCCCCTTCTGATTGCCTTTCGCTAATGAATGCAAAGATCCGAAGCAAGTGATTAATGGCAAGGGCAGGAAATTAAAGCCTGCTAACAAGGGGTGTCATTGTCCCCTAACTCATTCCTCGGTTACCTGGGACAGGCCTGGCCATTTCTTAATTACTCCAATCAGTACTGACGCACCATTCACACATCCAGACAAAGCGAGCCACAACAAGACAACTCCTGGAACCCTGTGCACAGATAAGCGTTGACTTGATGGTCACATGACCGGGCCTCTGGGGTGGCAGATTAAAAGATTCTTAACCTTGTCATGGGGGAGATGGTGGGTTTGGCTTGAGGAAAAGACTTGTCTAAATGTAAATAAGTGGAGCATTTCTCTCCCCCGCTTGCCTCCCTCTCTCCCAGCGTCCCTCCGTGTACTTTCAGCTGTAATGGATAACACTGCCAGCTGTGTAATTACTCAATGTCTCCCCTCTGGACTGTTTTCATTACTCCCTTTAGAATGTGTCTGGGTGTCAGAGCAAAGTGGCTTTCACACCCCACCCCCTCACCCTACGATCACCCAGCTCTCCCCAGCCCTCTGTCCTTTCCTGCTTCCTGCTCCGTTTCTCTTCTTCCTGCGTCCTGAAGGAAAGTGACGGACCGTGCAGGGGAAGTTTAGGCTAAAGTTTTGAACGGTCTATCCCTCAGCCTCCACCGTCCGCCAGAGCGCTCAGCTGCCCTTTCACGTTTCAGCCATTCGGTGGAGCCGCCCTGCTCTCCGGTCCCATCCCACTCATAATCCGTATTATCGCAGCACTCCGAGTCTAAATATCTTTGACCAAGCTGCGCTGGAGCTGACCTTCGATGCATGTGCAATCCCAGTCCGATCTCCTCTTTTTTTTTTCGGACATCGGTTGCTATGGTGAGTTGAACCAAGTTCAACTGTTTTGTTTTCGAGAGATGAAAGTGAATCGCGGACCAAAGGTTGCCATGTCCAATGGACTCTTAATCCTCAAGCGATCAGAGCGTTGCATTCGATTGGTGTTGTTGGGGAGGATTAAAGTACATTTCAGTAAGGAAGGCAACAACCAGCTGTGTAGCTCAGCATGGCACCGAACCTCACGGCACGGGGACAGCGACGCCATGCTAACCCCTTGCCTCGTGTGTCTTCTTTGACAAGGCGTGACCGTGATGCGCGTAGCGTTTAATTGCTTGTTATGGATTATTGTGGGCCAAATGGAAAAGTGGGGGTGGCTTGGCACACACACTGCAACAGTAGAAGCACATACTCGAAATGCCTCCTTACTCAAAATCGTGCCATTCTGAATCAAAAGAGCTGCAAGTTAAATCCCACGGTTCATTCCCATCATTGCATGTCAGAATGTTCTACTAAGAAGTGTACTTGGTATGCAGAAGCGTCATTACGTTTCTGACAGACACACAAGCCAGAGTAAGTCTTGACATACACATTTTCAATTCCAGGGGTGTGCTCTCACCCTTGCACTATTGGCTATAAACACTTGGCTGCCCCCCCCTCAACCCTCTGGGATTTCTTTATTTATTTCCCTATTTTGAGGTCAGGTATCTCATCCAGATGATGAGATGTCTACCCACCAGGGGGAAAAGAAACAACATAGGTCTAAGCTGTATTGACCTGTGGGTGAACCGTATCCCAAACTGTACAGATGGTGAAATTCTTCCTGAAACAACTACCATCATACCATCACATAACGGCAGCTTTCAAAATGTAATATCCCAGGCATGTATATTTTGCCAGATCTATGGACTGGAAAGCGATGGATACATTATTGCGTTGCATCTCATGAGATCAACAATCAATGTGCTTCACAAGAAAGTCCAAGCCTCCTCTCCTGACAAGGCTAACTCCCTTCTCCACAGCCACTATAAGATTCAATCCTCTCTACCGGCAGAACTGTCAGGTTCACCGCCGCACCTGCTCCAGTCAAGGGCACGCTGCAGCCAACGAAAGGCACATCATCCAACCAGCAAGGGGGATTACCACCTGTCTGCTTCTGTCTGTCACCAAGCAGACAATCTCCAGCAACTTCACTAGATATGTCCATCAGGTGGCCCTCCCTCAATCACAAACAAATCCTCGGTGTGATGAGTATAAAGCACCAGGTGTACTGTGGCCTCCTCCCTCTCCGACCCAGCCAGGACTCCTATTGTGTGGATGTTGTGAAGCAGCCACCGCTCCCATTAATCATGTCTGCTTGCATTTTTTATTTATTTTTTTTGGTTCATTTTTACATCCGCAGTGGTGTGTGTTGCAAAGCTCATAAATGCTAATTAGGTGCATTAATTTGTATGCGCACAAACGCACACACACAGCTATTATTTATAGTTCTCAGACTTCTTAACTTTTCCCTCTTTATTTTGAGAATTCAGATACCATTCGATCATTCCCTGGCGTGCATCGCCTTGAGATGCACAACAGGCAGAATGTATTGCTTTTCTGCTTTTTTTTATATCCAATAGAAAAACATTAGAGAACAACAATTTGTTGTTGTTCTGAAATGTTTGCAGGTGATCTCTCGGTCGAGAGGGGGCACGCCATGTCAAGCCTTTAGAAGTACAGGTATCAACCAGAAATGGAATGAAAGAAATAACAAGAGAGATAGAATGCAGGACTTAAGAGCCATCACAACACAAGCGCAGTGAGTGATCCTTTTAGGATCTTTTGATACTTACTAATACTTTAGTAAGTATTAGGCTGTTTTTATATGGTAGTAGTAATAATATGGATGATAATCGTCGTTATCCATCAAATCAATACATTCTTCCCGTATGTTTTTGGTGAAAGATAAAAAAAATAAACATTTTGTGGAAACTTTTATCCAAACGTCTTAAAAAAACAATAAGACCATTCATTTTTACCACGGGTGGCCACAGTGGGAATGGAACCCCTAAACCTTATGGAATAAATGCCATGAGCTACAGAGGACCACGATATATTTTTAATGGGGGAGTTCTATAAGGGGTCAACATAGGATTTATAACTTCCAGAATGCCCTTGTTAAAAGCCTGCCAAACATGTGGCCTTTAAGACCCCTTACCACTCCGACCAGAAATTAAAAATATCCACCCCGGGCCAACGCTTTCAGGAGTCAAACTTCGGTTCCCTCTTTTTCTGGCCCAGATCTGTTGCTCTTCCTCTCCCTTTAACCGGTATAAAAACAGAACTGCATATGTCCTTCCCCTAAGGCTAGGCAATCTATACGGAGCGCAAAGGTCCAGAGAAGGGATTCAAAAGCCAAAGTCTTAGTGCACACTATTGGCCTATACATTTTTGATGCCTAATGACACTTTGTGCACCAGACCCATTATCTATGCACAAACTCTTCCTTACAGCTTTGCTTACTTGTAGCAAGCAAGTAAACAAGCTATTTATCTTAGCTAAACTAACTACAGCCTCTTTTTTTCATGAGTCGTTTAATGTTGATATTGTGTGCCTAAACAAATGCAGCGGCCAGTGGCACTTGCAGGTCATTTACTTCTCAAGATGCTGTCACATTATGCTAAATTTGGGCTGACTAGCCGAAAAGCCCCTGCATGACACTCTCCCCTGTTTACAGGCCATTTACTGCTGATATCCAATGTCGTGCGAAAACAGGCAGTTATTTATAGTTTCTTTAGTGCTTTTGTTGTCAACTCACATCATTATGTATGGATTTGTTCCTTTCCCTCCATTCAGTTCTCCTTACCAGCCTTCTTAACCTTCGGTCTATTACCTTGCATTAAAAATAACTTTGCACATTGCGGAACCCTACATGGATGAAGTTTTCATTAAACACGAACAAAAACATTGTTGTTTTCATGTTCCACACATTTGTGATAGGCCATCATCCAAACTGCTAGCTTCGTCAGATGGGAGGAAACTATAGAGATGCATTGCCGCATTTAAAAAGCTGCTATTTCTGAAAAGTTCATGCAGCCCATGCAATAGTACCACCACCAATAAATCGCAAATGGAAGCAGAGTTGCTAAGCAGAAGCAGCGAGAGATAGGGCTGCAAGGGCATTTGGCTCCATCTGACAGTGCCTTGTAAGGTTAAACGGCCCGGAGACATTCAGGCAGACAGTCGGATGGAAAGTCTGATTGGGAGTTTGAAATAAAAGCGCATAATCAGATTCAAAATAAAAAATGCTAAAACTGACAGCAGCTAGCCATAGTTTTGTGTTTGTGATTTGCACTGATGGATGCACATGCATGCAGAGTCTTGTTTGCACAAATGGGATTGGGTGATTTGAATCCTCTGTCAGGATTAATGCCAGCCGTAGATTTAAGATTGTGACTGTCTGGGTTTTAGGGCTGTGACTAGCAGAAGTGATTACTCAGTCATCCCCATTCTTGACGAAATATGACACGAGTTCATTCAATGTATGTCAACGTCAATCGAGCCACATCAAATAGGCTTGTCTTGTGTCAACAATAATAAAGAGCACATTCTCCTAAGACTGTCAAATGTGGCAACAATTAAAATGGAGAATATTGCCTCCTCAAGCTTGCCTGTGTATCTTTATTAACTCATGGAGAGTGGCACTTATGACGTGTCGTGAAAATCAAGTTTTACGTATGCTTTTCTACGGGTGTGAAACACATTCTGATTCCCTTAACAATAAAACGAAGTATGCTAACTTTGTGTTTCGACAGGGTAATTACTCGGTGCTGCCATCTTGACGCTGCATGTTCAACGGTCAACGGGGAGTCTCTTGTTGTCTGAGGGAACCTCACACCCCAATCGAGGCCGGCTTAAAAAACGGATCCCCCAGCGTGTGTGGAAAGTTCCAATTATAACCGACTATGCTAGCTTTTTAGTCAAGAACTGCATGGATGGAGGTGGTGGGTGGGTGGTCCTGTGGATACCAGAGGAGAATGACAAAGGGGGTCATCACTGGCTCAGCCAATTACCCCAAAAAAAGAGTCAGAGGGTGGAAAGAAAGAATCCATCAAACACACAATTATGGAGGACATGGGACTGCCGACGGACAGCCTTGTGTCAGGCTGGGTGAGATGCACCCACGCTCCGCAGTTGTACAGAAGGACGACTACAATGCAGGATGGTTCAGCCCCCGTCTGGCTGTTAAGATGCATAGTGAAACGGGGTCAGGGTGGAGGAGTGGCCGGTTTCTGACGGCGTTTAGTAAACGCTAATGATTCTGATCCCTTAGATTAGGAATGCGACTCAAATGTATTTATTTGTGGTGACTGATTGATGCAATATCATTGTTGTAAAGTGTGATACTCGTGATTTAAAAATATAAAACACCGCCTTTTTGTAAACCCGAGCAGTTCAGAGTGCAAGCCTTAAGAACGGAGAGTTGCATATGAGAGCGTTTCACTTGTACATTATTGAAGCTTTGTTGTTCTGAAATGTTTGCAGGTGATCTCTCGGTCGAGAGGGGGCACGCCATGTCAAGCCTTTAGAAGTACAGGTATCCACCAGAAATAGAATGAAAGAAATAACAAGAGAGATAGAATGCAGGACTTAATAGCCATCACAACACAAGCGCAGTGAGGGTTCTCTTTGCTCCTTCAGCATTCATTTTAAGTGTGGGATAAACTGGAGGATATGCTTGAGGGGACTATGAGGGAGGGGCTTGAAAAAAGGGGGAAGGGCTTGAGGCAAAAGGGAGAGGGGCTTGAGGTGAATAAGAGGGAGGGGCTTGCTGTGTATTGGAGGGAGGGGCTTGAGGGGAATGGAAGGGAGGGGCTTGAGGTGAATAAGAGGGAGGGGCTTGAGGTAAGTAAGAAGGGGGGGCTTCAGAGGAATAAGAGGGAGGGGCTTGAGGTGAATGGAAGGGAGGGGCTTGAAGTAAAAAGGAAGGAGGAGTGAGGTGAATAAGAGGGATGAGGAAGGATTCTAACATTTCCCTCCAATCTGACACCTACAAAAAAACATTTTAATCGTTAAATCTATCCTGTTGATGCTTCATTGAAAGTGGGCCCTAATGCCACATGATGTGCTACATAATTCATTCTGTTGTGTTGGCTGGCACCTCTAAAACGCAGATCCCGACGGGAGGACAAGCAAAGGAGAAGTGCCTTTACTCGTGCCACTCGCTTTTCTCCTCTGAATCCAGGGAGTGATGGTATGTCATACCTGGGCGATTTCAACCACAGTTGTTTTTGTGTTGTTACTTTGCCATTGAGCGGAGTGGCTCTCAGCATTGGGTACACATTGAGTGATTGTATAGCACTTTAGACGTGAGTAAAAAGTAAAACATGCACAACCCAGACAACATTCTGAGACTGTTTGTTATTTGATGGCAGTAGTCGCCAAACTATTGCAACTTTTTCCCCAAGTGCCTCGCAGAATTTCCGATAGGGTTTAGAGGAGAAATACATAGGGGATGGTCAATGAACCCTGTTTCAATTAGATTTTGACAGTGGAGTAGGCATGGTTTCAGACATGACACCTGAGAGGGAATAGCACTCCAATCCAATGACGTGGCGGCTATGGTTATAGTTCTGGGCATTATGTAAGAATTTATGATGACAAAAAGCATTTAATGATACATATCAATATGAATAAATGTGTATATATAAAAAAATCATCGTCGCACATCACACATTAAATGTGTGAGGGTGTGATTACTAGAGTTTTAATCGTATAAGCATGTGAGAGCCAAGTGTGAACATTTATATATATTAGTCTACAGATGTGTGTGTATACATATATACACACATTTACAGTTTATAAATATATATATGCTTGCGAATATGTAAGGAATAAACCACAACAGGCTGCCCATTCAGATAGCAGATATGAGTTACTTTTGTCTGTAGTATTATTGTTTTTTATGGACTTCATCAACAGAAATTTAAATATTCTTCTGTGGCCCTTTTAGCATAATGTTTGTTTGCATTATCTAGCAAACATCTGGCAGACATCTCTATTCAACCATTGTTTGATTTGAAGTGTTAGGTTACATTGCACCAAGGGCGCTTTCATACTGAGAATATAGTGTTCAGATATAAATTACTACATTTATTTCGACTCCCTTCAATGCAAATTTAAGACCTTGCTTTTTATGGACTTTCTCTCTGCTATGGTTGTGTTATAGCATATGACATAGGGACTTAGGGGGGGGGGTTAACGATTAATGCGTGTATCCCAATTCTTTGCTTCAGCAATAGTTGTCTTGTCAGGTCGACAAAAATCAATACAAATAAATAAACACAAATGTAAGCCAGACATTTAAACGTTATCTCAAGGAGAAGCAAATAAATGAAAGTGTCCTTCAGGCAGTGCCGTAGTGTATTCTCCTAGTCAATTCTCATAAACGACCCTTCTGCTCTGTTGAACATTTAAAAAAATATTGTGGCGGTGAGGGGGGGATTCCTTCATTAAATTGTGGCAGATGTCCCTATAATGCTGTCTTAAGTCAGTGTGTGTGTGTGTGTGTGTGTGTGTGTGTGTGTGTGTGTGTGTGTGTGTGTGTGTGTGTGTGTGTGTGTCCGTCTTCTCCAGAGAGACAATTCCAACGCATCAGCACCTGCTTCACCACTCCAGCAGAATATTGTATTTATTTTGTTAATTTATGTTTGAAAAAAACTGTGCAACAAAGAGTTAATATACGGTGTGCTCTGCAGTTCATTTCACGTCGCTTCGGTTGTCTCAATAGGCACACACACTTGTGTTTATTTTCTGAGAAAAGCTGTCAGAAAAACCTTGAGATAAGCAAAATGCTGAATGGATAAATGGGATTGAATGAAGTTTAGACTGAAGCAAAAACCTCTTCCCCATCTCCTTTCAAAATCGTTTTTGGTCAGGAGGCATCAATGCTGGAATGGAATAATGGCACACTATGGATTTACACTGCTATCAGAGAATAACCCCATATAAAATCCAATATCAAGGAGCACATCAAACACATTGGATATTACAGAACATCCGCTGGCTCTCTGCTTGTCATACAAAAACATGCTAGATGCCTCTAAAAATAAATTGGATTGTATATCAAACCCATTCATTCTAATGACTTCAATAGCACTGTTAAAGCAATGGAGAGGACTGGTGCGCACATCAAACTGCACCCTTGGTTCGGCGAAGAAATCTCAGGGTTAGTAAAAAGTGAAAAGTCGCACAGGTACATGGATTGCATTTTCAATATATGCTGTACATTTCAAATGGATGTTATGTCAGGTACGGTTGCATACCTAACACAACATACCGACATAGTGCGATAGGGAAATGGCTCAGATATATCATAAACACAGTGGGGAATTTTTCTTTCAGAACACGGTTATGAAAACCCAGAGAATAATCATTTGAAGGGACAACCAAATTGAAATTCTCGGCATATGAGTAGAGCGGCAATAAAAAAAAGAAAAGGCAGCTTATAACCCATTGAGGAGGAAGACAATGCAGGCGGAAGAGAGAGACTCGGGAGAATGAGGGGGCTTGTGCCACTGGAATGAGAGACAGAGAGAAGCAAAGATAAAGAGAAGGAGCGGACAAAAATGGAAAAGGGGAATTTGTGAATGCTGTCGGCACTGTGTGTGCCGACAGAAACATACACGCACACGCGTGTGTGTGCGTGTGTGTTTCTGTGTGTACTTGTGTGTGTGTGTACTTGTGTGTGTTCGCTTGTGTGTGTGTGTGTGTGTGTGTGTGTGTAAGTGCGCGACTCGTATAGGTCTGTGTGCATTAATTGAGCAAGGCAGCAGAGGTGGGGGATGGTTGGGGAAGAAGCGCTAGGTGGTGGGTGGTGGTGGGTGGTGGTGGTGGTGATATGGGGGGGGGGGGGGGGGGGGGGTGGTGTTCTTGGTTCGCAGACAGGGGGCGTGCGTCCACTTGGAGACGGAGCTGGGGGTTCGGCTTATTGGGGAAGCATCCCTCTTAACCAATGACTTGTAAGGGAGAGGCAGATGTCATTAGATGGAGGAGAGGCTTCCCACCTTCCTGGGCCGGCACACAATGCAACCGCCCAGTTCCCTCCCTCGGCGGGAAGTGGAGCGCTACAGTGTGAGGGAGCGCCGTTGTCATCGCTCCACCCTCTCCTGCTCGCTGTTCTGTGTTTTCCCTCCCTCCTCTGTCTCTCTCTCTCTCTCTCTCTCTCTCTCTCTCTCTCTCTCTCTCTCTCTCTCTCTCTCTCTCTCTCTCTCTCTCTCTCTCTCTCTCTCTCTCTGTGTGTGTGCCACTTTTGGCATCCACACAGTTTGCACTGTCCCCCTACCTCCCTCTCTCTGCTTCTCTCTCTCTCTCTCTCTCTCTCTCTCTCTCTCTCTCTCTCTCTCGCTCTCTCTCCTTCGCGCTCTCCTCTCTCTCTCCGCCTCCCTCTCTACTCCTCTCTATTCTTCCCTCTGACTCTGCCAAAGACAGGAGATAGGAACTGATACATGAGCACACACACACACACACACACACACACACACTCGCACTCACTCACTCACTACCTGACTCGCACTCACAAGCGTGCGCGCCGGCAGCAGCGACGGCGTTCCCTGCGTGGCCACAGGATCTCCAGGTAAGCGGCTGTGCCATTTGTTTCCCAGCAGAGTTGGATAGGAAAGAAATTAACAGACAACAGAGAAGGAGAGATCCTGCTGCTGTTGCTGCTGTTTTTTCCTGGATAGTTGATTTTATCCCCCCCCCCCCCCCTCCACCTCCCCACTCCCCATTTTCTCCCTCTCTTTCCTCGCGTTTCGCCGCTCTGAAGGGTGCCTGAGCTCCAGGCTGTTGAACACTGAGGGGAATGGTTTATGGTGGCCACCAAGTTTTGGCATTCCATGGTGCTCTGCTCATGGCTAGAGATGTGTGTGTGTGTTTATGCCGGTGTGTGAGTGATGGGAGGCTGCTTATATAATCACTCTTGCCGGCTCAGAGAAGGACAACTTGAGGATCGGAGAGTTAGCATGTGTGTGTGTGTGTGTGTGTGTGTGTGTGTGAGAGTGTGTTTCTGTTTTATGATGGAGATCTTGACGGAGATGAGCGAGCGAAGGAAGGACGAGGACGCTCGGGAGAACGGGAGGTAGGAGAGGGGAGGGAGAAGAGGCAGATGGACGGAGAGGTTGACAGAGACGGGTGTTGGGCTTGACTTTTGATTGGAGCTCCTGGATGGCTGGGGTCGCCCCCGGAGGTGCTGGAGCCCAGGTGTGCTGCTGGGTTTGTTGGAGCTGGAGCCTCAGGTAATGAGGGGGGCTGTCTTATTGATCTGCAGAAGCCCGTGCTGTAAGAGCTAAATCCATACAGGCACCGGGGAGCTGGTGCTGGGTGAAAAAAAAAAAAAGCTCTCACCGCAGTGAATTTATTAACGGATTCTTCTTCAGCTTTTCTCATTTGCTGGTTCTCCTCTTTTATTGCGCTGTAAACAAGCATGCAACACACAATTCTAGCCGGGGACTGACTGTCTGGCTGCCTGTTTGATATCAGGTGCTATGGATATCTGTAGAGAGCTTGGCGGGCTGGCAACAACTATGGACTTCTTGTTGTTATGTTTTTGCAGGTGTTACGGTGTTTTTCATCACATGAGCAATTCAGTTATATTGAAAAGATGGTGTATCCATACCTCAAACACAATATCTGCAGCCGGAGTGTGAGACCATCCGCGTCTTTTTAATCATCAGCTGATTTTAGTCCCACAGACACTGGGAGAGAAAAATAACTGGGTCACACCAGTTATTATTTCTATTTGGAGATATTCATATCTTCTGCTCGGTACCACCGTCTAATTCCACACTTTACACACTGGGAACTTCATTTACAAGGCATTCACATGAAAGAAGTCTCCTCTCGCTCCTTCCACCCTTCCCCCCCCCTTCCCCACTCCATGTTGAGAGTTTTTGAATACCCAACAAGCCGGATAATTTGAAGAAACATTTAATTACTTTGAGCGGCTGCTTGCGTCAGCGACCACGTCCCTCACGTGTGACGCACGGCGTGTGCGAGTGTCAAAGCCTCGCTCCCAGAGCCCTGATGATCGATCGTCTGGTAGAACGCCGGCCCCGTCCCCCGATAACAAATCTCTCAAGTTCATCTTCTGACTTATATATTTCATCAGGGCGCTAATTCCCCCCCCCCCCCCCCTCCCTGCCAGCCGTGTGACGTATATACGCGGTGTCGATCCATCACGGTGATGGAGGTGGAAATGGGAGCTGGAAATAGCTCGGAGCAAAGTTGTGTTAGGGCCCTCATCAGTAATACAGCCGCCGCGCTGATATTTCATTCATGACGGAGTACACATTGGTACGCAGAGCTCTCAACCCCCACCCCCAACGCCCAGCCGTGGGAGAACAGGGGTTGGTTGGAGGGGGGGGGGGGGGGGGGGGGGGGGGATTTGTGGCTGTGAGATGTGGTGGAGATGACATTGCTCCGTCAGGTAGGGGAGCCATGGGGGTCCCAGGCTGCAGCTGTGCCACCAGAGCCCCGAGACGTGGGGAACGGTTCGGGCGGAGCAGCACTTTAAAGAATCAGCGCTTGTTGTGCAAAATGGCTAATTCTCCTCGGAACCTCGCAAACTCCACAGACGACAATACGGCGTTATTGTAGCATGGCGGGCGAATGTTACGACTGTACAGTGCCTTGCTGTGACTAACAGTCCAGCCTCTCTTGAGGACTCGTCGAATTGGCCCCTTGCCATGGAAAGAAGAATTAAACGGTTTAATACGTGTAGTGCAGCTTTTGATACAAGCAGGTCTTTGAAATGCACCGTGATGTTAGAAGCATGTGAAGTTCAATGCCATGGAGAAACAAGAAAACAAACCAAACAGATGACGTCAATCTGTTACCTCACACCAAGGTTTACTGCTGGGGGAAAAGCGCTAATTATTTTGTGGCTTTCCTTTTTTCGACCCAAAGCAATAAATTGCTCGATTAGGGCCAATGTCCCGAATTAGTGGACCGATGGTGTGTATGTGTGTGTGTGCATGTCTATGTGTGTGTGTGTGTGTATTGTATGTGTGTATGTGTGTGTGCACGTCTCTGTGTGTGTGTGTGTTTGTGTGCGTGTGTATCTTTGTGCGCTCGCGTAGATGTGTATCCATAGGTGCGCGAGTGTTTTTGTGTGTATGCATGGATGCGAGTATGTGCGTGTGCATCTGTGTGCGTGCACGTCTGTGACACCATCAGCAGCTCATCACTGTAGCACCCCGTGTCTCCATCCTTTACTATTCCAGCAGCAGCAGCAGCAGCAGCAGCAGCAGCAGCCTGACCAAATATCCACGTTTTTCAAATATTCCAGTGTGGACAGGACCCCGGCGCGGGGGAGGGGCTCATGCCTGTTTGTTTCCTCTGAGGGTTCTCAGCCGACAGAACCACTCTGTCTTTCTTACTTGCTTTTCTTTTTTTTCTTACTTGGCTTGCGACCTGCCCCAGGTGTGTCAAGTAGCCAGAGTAATGGGGGGGGGGGGGGGGGGGGGGGGGGGGGATTTGACGGATGCATATTCCCAGCCTTGAGTACTTCATATAAACAAGAAGGACGGCCACCTCTATCAGGGCCGACTCGCTGAATCACCACGGCGAGAGGGTGCCACCTCACTCCGTCCGTCCATCCGTCACGTGACCCCCCCCCCCAGTCCCGTCTCGCTAATGACGCCCCCGCCGCCATCATCGACCGGAGTCCGAGCGTGTGGTGTTATGTCAACGGAAGCTGAAGTGGCGAGCGGCCTTTATCTGGTTAAGCCGTCCATTCAGTTCATTTTGCCGTCATTGTTGACACAAATGACCACCCTAGCCTCCGCCCCCCCCCCCCCACTCTACTCCACTGGAGTCATAAACAAGCTGTGCGCCGTTTGCGTTCCTCCAGGGGCCACGTCCTTGTTACAGCGTTTGTGTTTCACATCGGTTCGATATCATTTCATTTGATAATTAGTCGTTAATATAAGACTATCTCATATATTTAGACTTTCTCCAAACTGAGCCACTATTCCATTTCTGTTTGCTGACGTCATCATTTATTCAGAAACTTCCAGAGCTGAAGTTTTTGACGTATGGGGAATCGTTTTCTCTCTCCCCCCGCCATGCGGCCGGGGCTAATCTGTCAGCCAATACCTTGGGCTGAGGCAGGGCCGGGGGTGTTTGGGATTGTGTGAATTTCCCTCACCATCTAGTTGGCTATCCCCTTGAGGGCCACCGTACACGCCTTCATCTCTCCCTCGCTCGCTCTCTCTCGCTCTTTCTCACTCTTTTTCGCTCTCTCTCGCTCACTTGTTCTCTCCCGCTGTCTCTGATGCTGCTGTACACATCCATCTGCTGCCATTGGTTATGGAGCACACACACCACTTCCACGGCCCCATTGATTAAACTGTTCACTCCTTGAGTGATTTGATCCCTTGTCTATGTCTCCCTCTCTTTGCTGTCTCTCTCTCTCTCTGTCTCTCTGTCTCTCTGTCTCTCTGTCTCTCTGTCTTCCTGTCTTCCTGTGTATGTGTGCGTCTCTCTTTCTCTCATTCTCTCACTCTTCACACCACTCTCTCTTTATTCATTAATTTATTTCTCTTTATTTCTCCCTTCATCTCTCTCTCTCTCCTTCTCTCTCTCTGTCTTTCTGTGTGTGTGTGTGTATTTGTGTGTGTGTGTGTGTATGTGTGTGTGCGTCGCTCTCTTTCTTTATTCATTAATTAATTTATCTCGTACTTTATTCCTCTCTCTCATCCTCCATCACTCTCTCTTTCATTCTCTCTCACCCTCCATCTCTCTCTTTCTCTTTCTTTCTCTCTCTTATCTCGCTCTCGCCCTCTCGTTCTCTACCGCTCTCTATCCCTCTGCTCTGCTTTCCAACCTCGTATGTTCCCGGCAGCCTCACCGCATTAAGACTTCTTGTGTGCATCTCAATATTATAGTGTCAACTACAACCGCAAAGGTTATTATAGTTCAGGAAAACCGCAAACAAAGATACACTTCCTGGGTATCATATATATATAACTGAGGTTGCTGTGATTTATTAGTTTCCTTACTGTACAACCTGAAGGTAGTGCAAGAATTTTCCCTAAACCTAGTGTCATAGCACCCATACAGTATACAGCACAGCTATTTATTTTACTTGACAAGGACAAACTTTGTATGCATAGCTTTGGAGTTCTAATTTTCATCCCGCTACGTTACAATCCAAACAATGTTGTTGTTGCCTTAATTAAAATGGGGAAGATTGACCACAAACAAAAACCACCACATGATTAATAAATAAAAGAAGAGAATTGGAAGTTAGACTTTATTTGCAAGGTAAATTAAATGAGGGTAAATACTGCATCCCATTATTGAATTACATTTAAAGGGACAATTTTGAGGAATGGATATGTTTACGCGAAGCACTTTCCAAAGGAGGCTGCTGATTATAAATGTAAATGGCACATATAATGACATCTTATGCTTGTGATTGCAGCATGAGTGCACTTTAGACTAGAAGCCGTATTGATTTGCTCCATGTTAGTTTCCGGAGGTCTGGTTTCCCTACAGGTTAATCTACTCTCCTTGCTCTCTACTCCTGTGACAGTGGAGCACAGCTGTGGCACTGTTCAAGAAAAATGCCATCTCAATTGTGCTGTATAGAAAAATAATAAACGGTATCTAAAAACCAGCGCAATGAGTAGTTCTCAGTGATATGGCGATCCACTGCACACCTACACGGACAAACCCAACCCTACACCTCTGGCATTTGATTAGTAGCCAACAGGCGGCTCTACAGAACAAAAATATATTGAACTGCATATATAAGCCTGCCGTAGCACGCTTTGAGAAAGCACGTTGTGCGGTTCTGTTTGCCTTTATGAACTGCACTCGTTACGAAGAGATGAAAGGAATAGGAGACTCGCGGAGCAGACTATTAAGACCAGAGAGGTGTTTGTCAATGACACCCTCAATGATGAAAAGGATGTGTTATGCATTATACATGCATTATATAGTTATAAATAACTTCACCAAACAAAAAAGCATTAAGTCTGCCACACATCTACAGGTCATGAGCTACTTGCACAAAGGTACTTCCATCTGATATATGGATGCATCATTAATGGCCGGGGTAGCCGAGAGGAACACTATTTTAGGGTAATAGCGAGTGTGGGTTCCCTATAGCTTGATTCAACCCTTGGGTTACGTTTATAGGTAATCATTTAACATTATGAGCAACAGATGATGGACGCGTCTGTTTGATTCCACACATTTCCCAGATCAATTATTCTTTCGACGCTTGAGTATCGCTGTCGGTGCGCATCAGAAGCGCGTACACGGCGAATATATATATTCTCCCGACCTGCGCCTTAATCGTTATGTGGATCGAACACTTGTATGATTGAACATCATTTAATCAAACGTCGCCTTAAGTATTTACGGGACACTCTGGAATAGAAGCAGGCACATCCAGCCCAAGAAGATTCACTCTTGTACCCTTGTAGATTTTTCTCCTTCTTTGTGGAGGCTTTACCGCCTTTTTCGTTCCTCCAGCCATTGATCCAAGTTCTACCGGAGGGTCTTTTCTGTGTGTGCTGAGCCTATTGGCCAACTGAAATGCTAATCAGTGGAGGACGGGAGCATAAACGCATGGAAGGATGGGGAACTGCCAAAAGGCATATTACCATTTTACCCTTTGTGGGGGTTCGTTAGGTGTGTGAGGTTGTTTTTTTTTTTTTTGTGTGTGTGTGTGTGTGTGTGTGTGTGTGTGTGTGTGTGTGTGTGTGTGTGTGTGTGTGTGCGCTTGCGGCATGTCTGTGTTCTTCCAGACCAGAGTGTTATCTTTTTTTAATATTTAATTTCAGGTTTTAATATTCCAGTATATTCTGTTGAAATCAGTGAGAACATGTTCCCTGTGAGTGCCTGCTAAGCCAAGGGGGAACACACTCTCCCCGTGTCCCTCTCTTTCAGGGGGTCGACGGCATCCGTTGTTCGGGTCTCTGTACGTAGAGTTTGTACACGGGCAGAACGGCCGAGAGAACCGAGCCATTCTTCACCGATCTCATTACCTCCGCCAGCAGGGGGGGTGGCGTGTGTCTCACCGACATCCTCTGAAAGACAGCTTCCTCCAATCGCCCCCCTATATCGGCATCGGCCGTCGTGACACAAACCTCTGATGTGTGTGTGTGTGTGTGTGTGTGTGTGTGTGTGTGTGTGTGTGTGTGTGTGTGTGTGTGTGTGTGTGTTTCGTCTGTGTGTGGTGCCTGTCTTCATACATGTACATGTTCTTAGATGAAACCTTCAGTAGTACATTGATGGGTGGAGGTGAGCTGGTAGTGTGGGGAGGCACTGCTTCTGTGGTTTAGTGAAAGGCTGGGCTGGAAGAATTGGAATTGCATGACTTTGAAAGAGATCCACCCCAGCGCTTTATATTCACACTGTGGTCGTTGTTGTCACACTTGATATCACTGCAGCCGGGGACAACAACACAACACAAACGCATCTAACTTATGGCTCTTGCACACACATTTATATAGTGTGCAGCCCCTCAGAGTGCTTTACAGCAAGCTCCGCCGTAGGAGTTAGGGGTTAGGTGTCTGGCCCAAGGACACTTCAACACGTACGCGAGTAAGAATGGCAACCCCACGAGTAGCTAACCAACTGCCAATGCAACGACACAAGCGTGGAAAACACCCGTTTCTCTTTTATTTATGCTGAGTCCATAAGACCCGCAGTCCTCACCCTTCCAGAGTTCCTCTGTCTGCACGCAGACCTGCACCTGCACATCCCCACCCACTCGCTTGACTCCACCTCACAAATGCATGAGTGTGACCCCAGGGGGCTTAGGGCGCCGGGCAGGTCGGTGCGGTTTACCTCACAGGCCTTTGTCAGAAAAGGACGTGTCAGTCAACCGGATCCTTCCGTCTGACCGCTCGCCGGGAGCTGGCCCCTTTCATGTCCCTGTCAGCTGGCTGAAGGCCTCTGTCACAACACACACCGCCGACCTCCCGTGGTCCTTCTGCTGGCCTCATCCAGCTGGTGTCAAGGGGGTTGTGAGGGGGGGAGGGAGTGTATCCAGGATCAGCCTGGATCCAATGTCTTCCATCAACCCAGATTAACTCTGGATCACTGGTCGTATTCACTCCGTCTTCCCCGCCGATATAATGGAATTAGTCTAATGAAACGCCTCCCCACTCCATTCCCTCTGACCAGGAATGAATCAGCTCCGTGTCCGTCTCTGCTTGGCGGCTTCTTCCTTCGATTGACAGTCCTTTTGTTGTTTTGTCTTTTTTGTTTTTTCTTGGTCTACAACGCTTCGTGCTTCCTTTGCACACGTCAACCGTAATTATATCTAACGAGAAATGAAAGGGGTCGTTCACCTGTAGAAAACACATGAGCCCTAGCATGGAAAAATATATAATGCGGCTCCCTCTTCCAGACTAATGCAAATGCAAAAGCTCTTCTGGTCGGTCCGACGTGAAGTGAGGGAGCTTTGATATTCACGGTGTTCTGCCAGGCCAATTTTACTATTAACACTGCGGCTTCAACACAGAGCTTTTGTGTTGAATAGATAGGAAAATAGACCCATTTTGCATGGACTTCGATGTCTTAATTAGTAGCAGTGAAAGGGATTTTTCATTTTGGAGCTACTGCAGACTTTCACTCTTGAAAGTTAAAAAAATAAATAAAAACTTTTTGATAATATTGCTATAGGATACGCAGCGTTCCATTATGCCATCTTCGTTGGCCCAGCTGCCCTATCTGTGGGCCTTCCGGATGATTCTCGTCCACGGTGGTGCTATTTCACATGTACACTGGGCGCCATTGTTGGCAGCACACTCTGCATTGGTTTGCTGCTTGCTACCCCCAATCCGAATGTCAATACAACTATTAATAATGACCTCATAAGCCACTACACCTCTAGCACATTGCGTAAATAATCACACGCGCACACAAAAACACACACACATACACACACATGATTGAATAATCAAGTATTGTATAATTGTCTTTCGTAAGACTTTCATATTGTGTGTACTACCTTACTAACGTCTGTGTGTGTGGGAACATTTGTGTGCGCTTGCGGGTTTATGTGTGCATCTGCAAACGTGTTTGTTTAACTCTTCCGGTGTGTGCAGTTCAGTTTAGCTCTTTAACACAGCAGTTGTTCGATTGATGTCGGCACCTTCGTATTCTCCCGGTCTCTGTATCTCTCTCTCTTTCTCTCTCTTCTGCTCCCTTTTGAATCAGTCTGTCTTTCTCTTCCCATCTGTCTGCACGTTGTGGAAGACTGACACGCGTTCAGAGAGATGAGAAATTGGAATGCATTTTATGGACCATTGAGAAGACCATTCCTGAGATGTACCGGGCTCCAACATAATCCAGGGCTTTTGTCTTAAAGATGCGTGGGGTACTTATAATGGGAACATTAAACTTTTTCATTAACTCGTCATAGTCAAGGATTCTGAAGGACATCGATCATTTAAAAAGTTGCACGCGCGAAGAAGCATCGAGCAACATGGACATTCCTTATGAGAGTCGGAGCCATAAATTCAACCCAAAATGAAAGCATTAAGCATTTACTTTAATGGCCGCTTGTCTCTTGGTCACAATAGGTAGCTTACAGGCATCCTGTCAGACTTTGAGAAGATAAGAAGTTACAATTCTAACATGCCAAGTTATGACGGAAGTCATGTTCGCCCTTAAGCCGATGGTTAGCTCTTTGTTCGTACATTTTATACCTTCTGGAGATGCACACATCAGGTTTTTCGGAGACACAAACTACAGTACACATGTTCTGGAAGAACAGCGGTCACCGGTGAAGAGAAATGCAAAATAAAATTATTACAATACACTTACAGCTAAGATGTGTTCACCGGTGTTGATTAAAACACTGAAGTTGGTGAGGTTAGTTTATTCTATGAAAACAAAAGCCAAATATATAAAAAGCAAACCAATCGTTATTGGCCCTTGCTCGGCCCGATGGTCATGTTGTTATCATTATTTTTTGCAGTGCCGCTAGATGCTCTCGCTCTTTTGCCTTTAATAAGTTCAGGCGCTCTGCCCGGGAACAATGCAATAATGACCAGCACTAACCTTCTTAAGGTGGCTGCGGAGAGATCGTCAGCTATATGCCAGGACCGGGCAATAAGAGGAAAATCACCCCCTTATCCTGAGTAGGGCTCAGGCACTGATGGCCATTGCACCTCGCTTCTAATTGATATTGGCTACGCACACAAACTCTTGGGCTACCAAGACGGTTCGGAAACATTAGTGGGACCAAGACCTCTTTTAAGCTCAGCGGAGGGGTTGTTTTTGTCATAAAATGTTGTTATTTACAAGTGCACGGGCGGTGATGATGACATATTTGAAAAGTTAAAAAACATAATCCGTATTAACTTGTTCATTTCTGTATTGAGTCGTGAGGTCATTGCTTGTGATAACCTCATGAATTAATTCCCATTTAGGCTTAGTAATAAGGATTTGTGTTTTAGAACTGCACCATTTCTCACTTTGGACTTTAACTTTCCCTTATCAGTGTACTGCTGAGGTAGATAGGAGCAAGCTGACGGAGCTGACCCCTTTTTTAGAACCTCCTACTAACCGAAGAACCAATTTGTGCATTCCATGTTTTTTTCCATGACGGCTTTATCTAAGGTACCTGGCCGTACACCGTCGGATGAAGGCATGCAGTTGTGTCATGTGGAATTCATAAGACAATAGTGCATGTTCACTTTAAGGATCATCCATCATTTCAGAAAACTTGTAGCATTTTCCCAGCTTCTTAAAAAAAGAATGCAGTTGCAGATACAGAGCGGCTCCAAACAGGTCCTCAGCCAGACGCTACTTGACCACATCAATTCAATGTGAGTTAGCGCTAAAAGCATCACTCCATTCAGCAGATGTTTCACCAGCAGTGAACATATGGCAGGCTACGGACCGGCTTTGTTTACTTTGTAGGCTGAACATCTTAAGGGACTTATCCCCCTACCACTTATTAGGTGGTGCCACGACCTCACTGATGGCTCCTCTTGGCTAGCAGTTGGATAGCATTATCTTCCTATAGTCGCACCTTCTAACTTATTTATATCTTATCGCTTTTACATCAAGCCTTTTTAAGTTGCTGCACCTCTGGAGTTTTCCGTGGCCATCTGTTATTATATTCCCGTTCGGAGGACCACTCGAGAACACTCACGTGTGTTCCGCACGATATTAGACATCTTTTTTTTAACGCAAGGGCGAGCCGGCCCGCACTCTTGAGGGTGGAGATCCATCATTTCCATATGCAAACAACTCCTAAGTTATTCGGGCCGCTCTCCAGCAACAATAACAGCTGTGGGAGCTGCTGTAGCAGGAGACTCACTCGCCTCTCCCGCACACTCTCATTTCTGCTGTACGCTTTTATCATCTTTTGTGAATTCTCAATCTAATTTAATAAGGACGAACACCTACCGGCCACACCTCCCCCTGCTGGGATTATTTTTATGAATTTAGCTGATGGTAAAATGGGGGATATTTGCGTACGACCAAAGTATGAAACTGGCACATCTCACAACGATTGTCAATTCCCTCTTTTATGCAATAGTGAACGTTGCATAATAATATGACGGGGTATATGCTCCAACCAATTTCTGATTAACAGTATACATTGCACCTTTTAGCTGAATGCCAATCGTCAGCTGAGACATTTGCTATGAGAATGCATTGCTCCACAATCTCAGCCAGATAATATGAAAAAACAGCAAAAACAAAACAATCCCATGGAGACAACCATGCGCCAGAGATGGACAACTGATCAAAGAGGCAGTGTTAAATGCTAGCTGGGAAGTCTATGCATGAATTATTTGGTCATGCTCCCTTTCAAGTTTCACGTCTCAATACGGGGGCGGAGGTGCGGATGCAGCATAGGAGGAAATCATTAAGGCTCTTTTGTGCCGCGGTCTTGGAGGATAGACTGATATTATCACTGACCTTGGCGCACCACAGATAATCCAGGCCCCTGGGTCGATGCCGCTGCAGAAGGCTTGTGAAGCTAAATCGGCATGTGCATCTAGATTAGTATGTGAAGGTAGATCAGCGTGTGAATCAAGATTAGCACGTGAAGCTAGATCAGCTTGTGAAGATAGATCAGCCTGTGAAACTAGGTTAGCATGTGAAGCTAGATTAGCTTGTGAATCTAGATTACCATGGCAAACTAGACCAGCCTCTGAATCTAGATTAGCGTGTGAATCTAGATCAGCATGTGAAGCTAGATCAGTCTCTGAATCTAGATTAGCATCTGAAGCTAGATTAGCATGTTAAACTAGATCAGACTCCGAATCTAGATAAGTGTGTGAATCTAGATCAGCATGTGAAGCTAGATCAGCCTCTGAATCTAGATTAGCATATGGATCTAGATTAGCATGTGAATCGAGATCAGAGTGGGAAACTGGATTAGCGTGTGAAGCTAGATTAGCATTACATAAAGGTAAACTGGCAATTTGGCTTCATGATATGGTAAATAGACCTTTAAGGGCTAATTCAGTATTTATTTATTCATTATTTTTTATATATATAACGACCTTGTTTGCACCGAAAGATAAAATAAAGCATCAACATTGCTGACCATGAATGTGGTGCGTGCACTGCCAGCTGAAGACACTATACTGAACATCTGGCTGTCCTGGTGTTTTGAAGCTGTCAATAACAGCATTATACGATTATGATTACACATTAACTTCCCGATTAGGAAAATCATTATTCTTTTACGCGTGCCGTTAAGTGATTAACTTCTGATTATACTGTGGTGCGGCCCCGGAATATTTGCTTTGCTAATAAAGTAATCCCCTATTGTTGATACCAACACACAAGCACAAACACAGCCATACACAGAATGTACTTGACACACAGTCAAATATCAATCTGCTGTAGAAAATGTGTGCAGCGAAGGAGTACCAGAGAACTTTCTAAGGAGTGCTTGATCTTTGAGTGTCAGTATAGACAACTGTAATGAATAATATGTGTGTTCTGTCCTGCAAGTCTTTGATTGGCTGTTTCTATGAGACTTTTTTATGTGCCCCTTGACCAGCCATTCGGGAGTAACCAAGCAACATGCTGGAACAGCGCCATCTGTGATGAAAAAGGTTCTTACCGTTTCACTTTCAGATTGGCACTAATGACCACTTGCCAATCATAGCAGTGAACCAACATTCGCCCGAAAAAAATATCAGTATCTTTTTGGCACGGCATAGCAAATTTTCTGGTGTCGTTGTGGTTTGTGGTTTTTGCGATGTTTGTTTCACTTTATATTGAGCTTTCCACTCTGGGGACTGCTGTGACGTAATCTCCAATAATATTGACACAGCCCCTGCAGTCTGTCATATCCTCGAGGAAAGAGGTTGAAGTTGTCGTCTCTGACCTGCTTTGAACTAGCCCGGGGAAGCATTGTCAAGATAAATATCTGTTGGAACGGGGCATTAGATAGACTCATGTGGATTCGCTATTTTATCTTTGCCAATAGCGTTCTGGCAGGAACCATTTACAAGTATATATATAGACAAACTGGTACACCAGCCAAACTATTGCTTTAAAACCAGGGATTTTTTTTCAACGTATCACTCCCGGTTCAATAAGACAAAAACAGCTTTCACCGAAGCATAGGAAAAGATAAACAAGGCTGATTAGTTTTTCTTCCTTCCAATTCCATCGTCTTTTTTCTTTTCTTCATTATCGTTCCCGGAGTGATTTCTCCCCTGTCGCCGTGTTTCGCCCTGCGTCTATGAAAACATACATCGAACCAGGGGGCCAAACCACAGTTATTTCTGTTATTCCATTTTTTTCCTTTTTTCGTAAGTTACCTCCCAACTTGAGCAGAGCCACAATCATCTGCTGACTGATTGGAGCTGTCAGCCCCTCGACCGTTTGATTGGATTCGGCCACGCCGGGGCCACTGCCTTTGTTGCGCTAGCCCGCCTTGGGTTTGCCGTCGAGACAGAATGCTCAATAAAAATCCTACGTTCTGCCTTCCTGCCTCTCCTCCAGTCCCCCCCCCCCCTGCCCGCCCGATATCTGGGAAGCACAGATCAGATAAGCGCCCCTCGCTCCTTGCAAAGGCTCCCCCCCCCCCAAAGAAAAATGGAGCGCTCACCCACGCGCGCACACACAATGTGAGACTGTTTCCCCTGCACCAGTGATGTGTCTCTAATAATTAGACCCTTCTACTGTGAAAGGTCTCATACTGTATTCGGTTAGTAGACCCAAAATACCTTTATTTTTCTTCAAATTTAACCGTGTTGTATTTTTGAGCAAACATCAGATGCCACTCGTGTTGTGTGTGCTTGAGTAGTTTGGTGGAGCTTTGTTATTCCGACTTGCGGTTAATTAGCGATGCTGTTAATCTTCGGTAGCCAAGGTCTATGTTATCAGCACATTTTCACACATGACGGGAGCTCAGGCATGAGAGTGAAATATTATTTTAATATTTGATACATCTTAACTGAAATATTAAAAGGGACACATCAAAAAGGATCCTCCTGGACTTTGCAGCTGCAGCTATATTCAACTCTAATAAATCCCCTACTCTTCAAATGCAGGAAATATGCTGGCTGCACAGGTTTTGGACAAATCTCAGAACCTTGAGATAGAATTTGTACAGAAGTAAAACAATAACAGGTTAGTGGAAGATTAAACCACACCAGGCTGTAGTTCACAGCGAACCTCAAACATTGCTTTGGGGGCACAGAGACAGTGGTTGGTGAAGTACATCTTTACGACGTGCTGTGGAATCGCTAATTAGTGCAATTTGCTGACGCTGTGTATGCCTCAGTCCCGCCGTTATGATAAACACTTAAACATAAATAGTCTCGCCAGGAACTTGTACATTTCTGCAGACGGTTATTTCTGTTTTGATTTGCTGGTGGTGGTTGAGGCTTAAGGCTATCGTAAAAGTAAACGTCTCGCTGCTCCATTTGCTCAAGCCAATGTACTGGCACAGCTGCTTTCAATTCTGGGTTGTACCTGTTGATTGTGTCAATTAGAAAGCCCACATGGTTGATTTAAAATACTGAGGCTTGGCAGGCTCTGGGAGACCGATTCGCACGCCGAAACTGGGATTTCCACATCTGGAAATGAAATACGAGCGACGTGATAATTAAACATTTCTTACCTCACCAATGTTTATTAAACAGCAACCAGAGCTTGACGAAATCATTTCCCCCGGATCGCTTTAATCTAAAACATTCTGCTCTGTATCAGTGTGTTCACTAAACGGTTACACATCTGATTGCATTTACATAGTGCACAAAACACGCGCAGGTGTCGATGCACAGGCGGCAGGGCTGAGGCGTCCTTCGTCGGGGAAGAGGAGTGCCGCTGGGGATCAAATCCAGGCACACCCCAGCCACTCCGCCGCCCAGCACCCATTCAATCACCATCTCGTTCGCACGCCGCGCAGCCTTCCCCCCCCCCTGGCGTCCACGCTATTCTATGGCCCGTTGTCTTCGTTAGCCATGCATCACTGCCAGTGGCGTGTCAATCTTGAAGCACCGATTCCTCGCTTAATTTATTCCAACACGACACTAACATGAGCCGTCATGGTAAGCCGTTGACAAGGGTCTTCATAAAGGATTCATTACGGAGATGCAGCGCCGACCAGAGACGCTGTCTGAGGCACTGTTGACGTTGCTGGTCTCCGGTGGCTCTTTAGCATGCTGCCCACCACTGCGCTGTGGTTGTAATGGTTCCCCTCGTGGTTGTTTTGTGTACGCATCTACATTCCACTGCGGTCTTGGGGCATGGATATAGACCTGAGCTTACTTTCCTGGGGTTGGTTACAATCATTCCTGATATATTTTACTCAGCTTTAGACTAAACTTGCCCTTTACCAGTAGCTGGATTTGGAGTTCTACCCCGGCCTCTTCCTTTTGATAGGGTTCTGAATAGAGATTTCTTTGAAAATGTAAGCAGGTCTATTGATATTTATCCTTATTAAGGTGTCCGTCAAGTTGCTCTCCGGAGAGTCTTTCTTGTTTATGATTCACACAGGTTTCCTGTGCTTTTTCACCGTGCAGCGTGGTTTCACTTCCCGCGGCAATGTCCGGCTGACTCCTCCGCCTTCGGCAGGAGGTTCTCATTCATTAAGGAGCGGAGGTCTCCTTGAGAAGGGTACGAGGGTCCGCAAGGAGCCCTATACGTTGGTGCCAACAGTTAAAGTGCTCTCAGGAAGTGGAGAGGTATTTCAAACCCTAATGGAAAAAAATCTCCTTTATCAAGAGTTCGAATCAGTTGATTAAGTGCTGCATTGTCCTTTGCCAGCGAGCCTGTGTTTCAGTCACCCTGCGGGTCAGAAGGGTGAACGGAAGGTAAAATCCAATCGGCTGGTGGTGTAATTACACTCTTCAGAGCACTTATTTTGAAGTTAAAGATAAGTATTGAAGTATTGTTGTACACGCCGTGCGCACAAGCGTGTGTATGTGTTTGTTTTTGTGCCTGTGTGTGTGTGCGTTTAGTTTTGTGTGTGTGTGTGTGTGTGTGTTTGTGTGTCTTTGCTTGCGGGTCTGTGTGTGTGCGACTTTGTGTGTGTGTGTGTGTGTGTGTGTGTGTGTGTGTGTGTGTGTGTGTGTGTGTGTGTGTGTGTGTGTGTGTGTGTGTGTGTGTGTGTGTGTGTGTGTGTGTGTGTGTGTGCGTGTGTAGGGAAGCAGCTACCGAACATCTTGTTTCACATTTTTCATGTTAATTGCATTGTCAGGATTTGGTGTTTGCCTTGCATCAGAAGTGCCGTGGAAGTCTCAAGGTGACTTTGGCCAATAAACGTTGATAGTGGTCGGGTCCTGGTTCCATCACGCAGCATCTTTGTAATAGTAGTCCAGCTCGCTTTATTTATTCAGCCTGGATCGTCTCAGACTGATCTTGTTGTTTCGAATGGGCGCATGCTTGAGATTTAATACTTAGGCTAAGACAATTTAATAGTGCTTCAATAGTCTCTTGGTAGGAGTGCCGGAACCCAAATGTCTGCAGTCTATCTGCAGGCATACCTGAGAAAGAGTCCCAGCCCCTACATGCTCCCAAAGAACAAAAAAAATGATATGGTAATGTATGGTAAAAAGATAACCCAGTAACCCAAGTTACCAAGTTTAAGGTGTCTGATATCATAACTGTACATAAATGTACTCATGCTTTATTGTAATGGACCTCAGCTATCATTAAAATAAATAATAATAATAATAATGATAAAATAATATTGTATTCCTTGACATTATCGTGACAATAAATTGCTTTTTGTCACAGAGACCTACCTATTGAGTCCTTTCCCCTCTGTGGCCATTCCCTCTTGAACAGGCAGGACCGGGGCTTAATAAACGTAGAAACTAGCTGGATTAAGTCACTCGGAGACACTGTTTCGATCCCTCGTCTGATGGCAGGTTTACGCCTTAACGCCGCAGCTTTGATCAGTCAAATGAGCTTAAAGTCTCAGGGAACCCAACTGACTCCGCCGCCGGGTGACGGGTCGCATCGGCCCGGAGACGGTCGTCGCAGCAACAGCTGCCAGGGCCCTGTCACCATGGAGTCAATTTGTGTTTTTTCTTTTTAATGATACAGATTTGGCAGCGATTGGGTGTAGGGGGTTTAGAGGTGAGTGGAGAAGGAGGGGATATTCCGTTTGGAAATCGGATGCGTGCGTCCCGTTCAGTCCCCCCCAGAGTTGGGCCGGGCCTCTCCCTGTCTGACCTTGCCTGCTGTCGAGACCATTACCCTTCAATTAAGTACGACGGCCCGATGCGTCGCAAGAAGAACAGCTGCCAGGCCCGCGAGGCCTTAATTCAATTGAGGGGCGCTGCGCAGCCACGGTTACTGCCATAGGGGTTTGTGCAAAACTTAAAGCAATCAGCTGCACCTTTTGCACTGGGGGATACAAATTGACTTAGTTACCTACTGGGAAGAGGGTGGGTATGTGTGTGTGTGTGTGTGTGTGTGTGCGTGCGTGGGTGTGCACGCGCCCAGCGGGTGTTCTCGAATAACCAACAATGAGGAGGTTGTGGTGTTGACTCGCCTCAAGGCACTCTGGCTAGGCCTTTGCCATGTAGCGGAGTAAATATTTCTGAGAGTTGCCATATGGGTAATTGGATTTCCTGTGGAAGTAAGCTTAGAATCACTCCACTCAACACTAATGGCTGAGTATTAGTTTCGTGTTTACGGCCTCATGCAAAAAGTATTTCCCTTTGACACGATTTTTATCATGATTGAATCGAAGAGAAAGTTTTGAATTTCTACACCGTAGTAAAACATTGAGAAGCATCCATGTACTATTGGGGATTGTATTGTACATTCTCGTTATCGGGTATATCTTCACTAAAGTCTGCAGTAAGGTGCTTGTACTGTGGACTTTGTGATGTGATTGTTGAAGAGGCCATGGAAACAACACGGTGCAGTTCCACCAATCAGCGTGACACTCACCAGCATTATGTGAAACCTTGACTAACAAGGCTAGATTTCACCCAGTAATCACATTTATCCAGCACATGTATTCAGCACATGTATAGCCAGAAAATGATGTTAGAAAGCAAAGAGGAGCAGTAAGTGGAAACAAATCATCGTTTAGCAAGTGTAAGAGAAATCCAGTTTGCTCAAAATGTGTTTGAGCTGGTGTTTGTGAAAGCATTTTGCACTTCAGCTGTTTTTTTGAAATACACAACGCAGGCTGAACCTTGAATGTACAGAAAATCTGCAATATGAACATGATCATTTCTTAAGAGAAAGTCATTCAAGGTTGGAATTCCTGCAAAAGAATATCTCCCATCCTTTTCTATCCATTACTAATTCAAACCCTTCCTAATATGATTTTTGGGGCATCTGCTCATCTTTGACTTTGACTACCAAAACTAGCCATGGCCTATCTTTTTTTTTTCCTGATGATGGGATATCATTCAGAGACGATAAACAATATTGAGTTATTGCTCTACCCTAGAATTTATTAGCAATGGTCCCGGGGTAAGAGATAACGTGAGCTCGTGGTTTTCACATCAATTTCAGAGGCAGGGAAATTGTCTGCTAACAACCGCAAGCTCTAAGTGGGTAATATTCTGCATTAGCCCTCACGACTATTCCCATAACTCTTTCATCTTGGCCACCTCGATATCTTTCTCTCATGTCTGGTAAGATCTTGAATATTACGTGTCGTGCCAATTTGGAGAGACTGAGTGCCAATTTGGAACATATGATTGACCGAGATACAAAGGCAACTCCCACAGATGAATAAGTTGGCTGCCGGAGGAACTATTGCACGGGTCTTAATGTGCAGTATTCAGGGTCTCTTTCTTTGTGGAAGCCAGAGACGTATGAAACAAGTACCTTTTTCGGGGGGGCGCGCTATTCTCGTGGTTCCTCCTGAGAGGTTTTCGGCATAAATGAAAGCCGATGCCGCCATTTGTCTTTGTGCCCACACCTCAAAGCACCTTGAATTATCCGCAGAGCTCCGCTGATACCGAGGGAATAGAAAGATATTCCCCATCAGCGGTGTGAGATCAGAGAGCAGGCTTTATGAGTCAGAAACTGACAGCGTGGTGGAATCACTTGGTTTGGCTTGCCACTGACGTTGTAATCTCACCCATTCTCTTAACTTTTGTAACATAAAAAGACTTACAAAGGCTTAGCTACAGAAGTCTGGGATTTACTTCTATTTGTCAATACTTAACTTTGATCAAGTTCTATATACAACTTGCCGTTGGATAACCGATGCAGTAATGTAGAACAATACTGTCCCACTTTTAAGTGTAGTTGCTATTTTATCCTCAAACAAGGATCCTCATATCTATATGTACATTTTGACCTTTGAGTGGTTCTGTAAATGATGAAGACAGTGTTGCCGACCTCATTTCAGGACCCTTGTGGCTTGTGATGACTCGGGATTCGTTGCATGCAGAGTCTTGGATCCAGGTTGGTATGGTTAACGCAGGGCGGCTTATGAGCGTATCTGTTCGCCTTGCTTCTGACAATGAGTTATGTTGAGAAGAAAGGCGATTTGCAGAACTTTGTAGTCTCAAGGTTCATATATGAAAATGGGGTAAAATTCCTAAAGTACCTTCGGAAAAGGATCCAGGGTGAGGCAAGGACATGCACTGTAATGCAAGACCTCAGGTTGAAGAGGGAAATCCTGGGTCCATGGTGTACGGATTACAATGTGATAGCCAATTAATACAGGTTTTTATCTACATTTCCCTCTACTTTTATTACCAAAATAATTGAAAGTGCAAAAACTATATTAGGAATAAGTCATTGATGAGATATGATTAGCAATAATTAAGCAACTGTAATTTAAAAATAAAACAAGCAATAAATTCTTAGCATTAAATGAGGGGAAAAAAACTTGAGGTGGAGAAGTTGAGGTGGAGTTTAGTCGCATCATTACACTCTGACAGAATTAGCCCCAGGGTAAATGTGCTCACATTTTATCTCCTTAACACCACCCATATATTACGGTCCAATTCCAGTAACCAGGGGAGGCACCGATAAATCAGCACAACATTTTAAGGGTGTTAATAAAAAAGAAACCGTCTTCTCTAAGCGATTGAGAATGTGTCTTGGTTAGCCTCTAACAATATTATCTTTTGTTGTGGATAAATAAGTAATGATTTTGTTTGAATGGTTGGTTTTATTTGGTGGCGGTTTGGCCACGTGTTAAGAGCTTGTTTTGTCGGGGTTTGATATCGCAACAAAGGCAGGTTGACACCAGAGTGTCCGCCGATAATAAGGACCACCGTGTTGATTTTGTTTGGTGTGTTAAACGGATCAGGCACATGCACAAAGCCTTTTTAACATTGTGGTCATGCCGATTATGTTTCATGGTAAGCCATTGAGGACTTCTAGGGGTGTGTGATACATGAGTTAACACAAAGACCTAGTTCAAAGCAAAGATAGCACACTGTCTCTTTAATTGTATTTATTTTATCCTCGCCAACAGGACCGTTTGATTTAACACAGTAGTGTTTTCATTCAAAATGTTTGACACGGGCCTCTGGAGGGTTATGAATTGGAAGGAAAGAGAGCAAGTGGTATTGGACTGAAATAAGTTGCTTTATTCTCATTTTTTCTCTCTCTGGCTAACAGGAATTTGATTTAGATGGACTCCTTTGATGGTTGTTTGCTGGCGAGGTGACTCTCCACTTACACGAAGGAAACAGAGATAAGGAAGAAACTGAATTTCTTTTTCAGAAATTGGAATTTTCTATGGGCTGCCCATCTGTTTGCAGACTAACTATTAATGTAAGGAATGTGATTTATTGCATACCCGCAAAGAAAAAAGTGTGATTGAGTCAAAATGTTGGAATTTAATTATCGCCTTGGACTTTTTTCAACATATACAGAATTGGATTGTGGACGTATACAAAATCATTTTTCAGGTGTTTTATTATGGACATGCGATGCATTTATTTGACGCTGCTGAATAAAGATTGTCTAGTGTTGATGAGTTACATGACGTTTTCAAACAAATGCAACAAGCGACCAGAGGAAGAGACTCATTTCTGATAATATTGCAAGATGATTTAATGGCGCCGTTGTTGATGTTTGCTCAGCCGGTTGGCTGACTTAATGAAATTGGAGCTGAGGCAGAAGCAGAATATGAAGTCTACTTCTTTATATATATAATATATGTATATATATATATATAACATTTTTACAGTGTTCCTTAGCGGTGAATCTCTATAAAAATATAACAAATGAAACCCCCACGTCCAACTTGTCTCTTCCCCTCATTAAGTCCTTCTGTTATCTGTGTTTTTTTTTTAAAACAGCAAATCCGTCTGTCTCTTTATTTTCCCATCTCAAATCACATCTATGTGGCCCGAGCCTGCTGGTGCTGCCCGCGGTCTACATCTCTAACTACATCAATGGGCAGCAGGAGACCGTATCTCTGGGCCACAGAGTGGAGAACACCACATGCTCTCACTATCTCCCAGGCCCTGGCGCGTCGATGCAGCAGCCGCCCCTGGCATACAGACATTGTCAGTCATTGGTCCTTCAGAAAGTCTAGGGTGTGGCCCAAAACCAACCAGGCTGGCCTGTGTGTGTGTGTGTGTGTGTGTGTGTGTGTGTGTGTGTGTGTGTGTGTGTGTGTGTGTGTGTGTGTGTGTGTGTGTGTGTGTGTGTGTGTGTGTGTGTTGATTGGATTAAGAATTCAATCGTCAACTGCCATGGATTTAAAATGTAATTCTCAAGCTATCCAGAGTAGCTAGCCGTCATGTAGAGCACCAGCCCCACGCCACCACATAGAGCGACCAAGTCGGGCATCATGTTAGCATTACATAAAAACTGTGAGATTCTGATCATGTGACAGAGAACGTCCCTTAAGAATGGCCAACGCTCCACATCATGCCAGTACATCAGTACGAAATGATCATACATTTGGGAACTGGGCTGCATGTTGTTTTTTTTATGTTGACCGTTTCACTCAAGCTGGTGTGGGAATCCAACCGCCAATTATTGCTGATCAGCGCACATGGCACAGCGACAGGATGATGGGGACATCCCTTCGCTGGGTGCCAGCTCCTTCTTCTCAGAGCAGCCTGAGGCCTGGCAGAGGGTGGACAACAGCTTGACATGAACCGGGACGGGCTGCCGGTCTCAGCAAGATAGCTTTTTTTCTAACGGCGGTCGGCTCACAGGTGCAGGAGGATTGGCTCTCGGATGGGTTGTCTCGCAAACCATTCATCACTGTTAGCCAAGAAATCACGGTGGTCCCAAACAACGTGACCTCTGCAGATGCTCACTGACCTCGAACAGCGTTGCCCGTCGTGCATCTCTGCCGCTGCAGACAATGTTCAGGAAAAAGGACCGCTGAAAGACCTGTGGAAGTGGCGAGTAAAATTCACACGCCACAACTTTAAAGTCCTCTCGCGTATGGCTTTGGCCGACAAAAACATCAACACATTTAAATAGGACTATTATTAGCTACTAAACCGCTGTATCAACAATGGACAATAATTGGTTAGTCTATCGTGGTAAAAACCCATCTCTGGAAATAGAAGAAGATTAGTTAAAATCCTTTCTGCTCCATCCGGGCTTTAATCCAAAGGTCTGGTGTGTGTTTTCAAGGTTCTGTCTCTAATGGGCCTCTGTAAGCCTGCCTGGTTGTTGTTTTCCATTGGTGTGTTCCCTTCTCTGAGAATGCCCCTGAACTGAAAGACAACCTTTTTTTATGTGTTAAGCATTTGCATTGTAAAGGTCGCCTGAGGGAATTGTTGGAGGAAGATACAATCGGAACCATTTTAGTTTGAGGTGATCAGGGCACTAAATTGGCCTACCCTTTCTTGAATCCTGACCTTCATCCAAGTCAAGTCCTAATGATGCCATTCCCAGGAGTATGGTTTTCAGCACGCCACATTAATAACAGACAGTGCAGGAAAACAAGAGCCGGCGATACCCAGTGAGTCCCAAACAGTCAGCCCACGCGGCGGACTGAATTAGTCAGGCTCATGTTTGGCAAAGCGCTATCCTGAAATCTCCAAAGTCAAAGTTTTTTTGCCTAAAGTCAGATTATCCATCATTCTCAACTACCCTCTGTAGAGGGCTCTGCAGATGTCCACACAATGAAGGGGGCTGCCAAAGTGTTTTGTGCAGCACCCATGAAAAGCATTCGCTCTCGTCTCCTGCTGTCCCCTATCCAAACTTCAATGGCCGCCCGCAGTGTGGACGACCCTCACTGTGAAACCCCTCTCTGTGATGCTCCTCAAATTCTGTCTAATTTTAACTCTGATTACAATTATGTATAAAGTTTTCAACTATTTTTATTTCATTGCGTGCTAGTGTTGATGGGAGATATATGTGTGTGTGTGTGTGTGTGTGTGTGTGTGTGTGTGTGTGTGTGTGTGTGTGTGTGTGTGTGTGTGTGTGTGTGTGTGTGTGTATATGTGTGTGTCTGTGTATATATGTGTGTGTGTGTATATATATATGTGTGTGTGTGTATATTTGTGTATATATATATATATATATATATATATATATATATATATATATGCACACACACATGTATACACATATGTGTGTGTGTGTGTGAGGCAGAACTCTCCAGACAACCCTTTTCGAAAATTCCCTTTGAACTTTTAAAGAATAAATATCAACTACCGATCGCACATTATTCAAACCGACAGATTTCCAGTTGGTTTAACCATAGAAAGTACACAGAGTAAAACCTTTTCAAACCGACTATAGGGATTTATTTTGCAGTGTACCAGGGATAATAGATTTTAATCTTGAAATGAAAACAATCTCACCAACTGGGTGTATATAGACTAGCGTAGTTACTGTTGGATTTCCGTTCAGAGTCTAAACTTTTCGCAGCGATTGTGCAATATGATGTGTGATGAAACGATAACAAACTTCAGACTAGTCCGCGTCGGGACTCTACGGGGAAAACCACTTGGCCTGCAACTGGCCACACAAGGCAGGTGGATCGGATCGATGAAGGGTTAGGGTTTAATCTGGAAAATCGCTCATTCAAACAGAGAGATCAATAGAGGAAGCCGCCCATTTGAGTCCCTTCCTCACTAGCGGTTGGCGGCATGGGGGAGCTAGCTGGCCTTAGCCCCCCCCCACCCCCCCCCCCCCCCCACCTCGGCCCCTCTCCACCCATGACTGCCTTCTGATAGTCCCGACTGTGACAGAGTCTGTCTGCTCTTACTCTCGGTCCCGGTCTTTCTTAGTTGTCCCCGGCTCCTTATCTCCCACCGCAGTGCTCTTGCCCCCTGAACGGACAAGAGGGCCGTCTGAGAGCCAGCCCCCTTTAAGCCCACCCTGATCGGCAATGGACCAAATGGTTATGTCGTTAATTTATTTGACTCTATTGGATTCGTCTTGTTTATTGTGTGTGTGTGTGTGTGTGTGTGTGTGTGTGTGTGTGTGTGTGTGTGTGTGTGTGTGTGTGTGTGTGTGTGTGTGTGTGTGTGTGTGTGTACGGCAACCTTAGTTCGGTTAAACACAAAAACTAAAATGCCCTCTAATAATAAATAGTTGAACACGTATGAAAGATTTTTCTTGATTAACAATTGAATGATTTAATTGCATCCTTAACATTGAGTAAACAGTAGAAGCAGAGCAGTTTGAGCGCTCTTTATCTTTCGGATTCCTCTAGCTACCTCTTAGTTTTCTTTTTCTACATTTCAACTCATCCTGGACTGAGACGCACCGGAAACTCCCGTAATATCCTGCTGTGTTGCCGGTTCAAGCAACGGGTGACGGGGCTACATCACAGGATAGCATGCAGTAAGCTGTGCATCTGTGTGCTGCCTGCAAAGCTCTTTAAAAAGGTCAGGCCACCGCTGTAGAGATCAAGCTCTGAAGCTCACTGGCACCGCGTAGGAAGTATAATCACAATGTTTTCGATGACTCAATCACACCAGAGAAGAAATGATCCATTTATGCCTGAACTATGACCTTTTGCTTTTGTATCGCTCTGTGCAAAACGGCGCTGTTTTAAGCGTGTAATGTTCTCGTCGGCAAGTGCTCGTTGCACACTCCTCAAGCAGCGAACAGTTCTACTGTTGCCTTATTTATAATACATTACCCTTTGGATGCGGGGGTTCGTATCCTGCCTTTGAAGACTCAAATTATGCTTGTCGCACTTTTTAAAACACAGCCGTTAAGGAAATGAGGTCTCATAGACCTCGTCTCGGTCATGAAAACAATCAACTGCCACTTAATTGTTCCACTTTGAACAAAGACGCCTAATGAGGACTTTTTCCTTTGTGTAATAATACTTCATAAACATGTGTATCATGTCATCGTTTCTTGGCTAACCTTATTTTCAACGGGATCCCACTTTGAAAAGTAAGCCCCTCGCAAGTCCTTCACTTATCACCAAAGCCCGGCTTTAATCATTAACCAAATCCTCTTTCTGTATTTCCGCCGTGTTTAATTGACCCTTGAGTGGTCCAGGCTATCTCTCCTCAGCTATCTCTCCATCACCTCGCCTCTCCCTTCCACCACCCACACTGTCCTCCAGAGAGTAAGTGTGTGTGTGTGTGTGTGTTTCCTTCCCACACTCTTCTCTCAGTGACAGCGGTCTCCCAGTCCATTAACCTGCCATTTTCCATAAGGGATGCTAGCTGAGGGCTGTCGGATCCAGGTGGCTTTGTGACAGGGCGACACGCGTTATTAGTACGGCTTTGGCACACAGTATAGCAATGATTCAGTTCTGTCCCTCTGTCTCTTTGTGTGCGTCTCTCTCTCTCTGTCTCTGTCTCTCTGTCTCTCTCTCTTTTACTGTCCCTCTCTCTCTCTTTTACTGTCCCTCTCTCTCTCTCTCTCTCTCTCTCTCTCTCTCTCTCTCTCTCTCTCTCTCTCTCTCTCTCTCTCTCTCTCTCTCTCTCTCTCTCTCTCTCTCTCTCTCTTTTACTGTCCCGCGCTCTTTCTCTCTCTCGCTCTGACTCTCTCTCTCTCTCTCTCTCTCTTTCTCTCTCTCTCTCTCTCTCTCTCTCTCTCTCTCTCTCTCTCTCTCTCTCTCTCTCTCTCTCTCTCTCTCTCTTTTACTGTCCCTCTCTCTCACTCTGTCTCTTTTACTGTCCCTCTCTCTCACTCTGTCTCTCACTCTGTTTCTCTCTCTCTATGTCTAACTGTCTCTTCTCTCTCGCTCTCTCGCTCTCCCTCCCTCTCTCTATGTGTTTGACTCCCTCTATTCTAATTCTGAATACCTAGGGCGGAGGCCTCAGAAGACGTATATAGACATAGATGGGGTCAAGTTCAAATGCAAGTAAACTTTGAAAAATACATTAACTGTGGGTTTAAGTTAAAGCTTATTTCAACAAATAAAGAACTTCAGAGATGGGCAAGATGAGTCTCTCTCTCTCTCTCTCTCTCTCTCTCTCTCTCTCTCTCTCTCTCTCTCTCTCTCTGCTGGATTCCTGTCACTGCCTCTCTTCGACTCGCTCTTGCACAAACCTCTCTCTTGCTTCACAAACTCTTTCTCTCGCACTCTGACTGGAAACCCTTTTTCCCGTCGTCTTTGTAAAGGAAGCATCTTGACATGTTTTCAAAGAAGTTCTGATGGCACCTAAGTCTACTCTGAGTGCAGTTTGCACTCCTTTGTGAATTCTGCTGGCTCCCATGGGGTGGGAACAGTTTCTTTGTCTAACTAAAAGTGAACTACCTGGAAAGCAACCAATTAGAATTCCGGGTGACACTTTCTTTCAACGTATTTATTCTTCCTGAGATGGGTGCTGCCCTTTCACCTGAGGCAACTGCTCTTTTTGTACCTCCAGACTTTTCCTTTTAGATTTTTCTTTTGCAGTTGAAACTCCGTCGAAACAGCCCGTCGTTGTGTCGTTCGTTCACACACAGCTCTGCCGTGAGGTTCAAAGTTCATCTCTGAAGATCAAAATTATTCTGGAGATTTTTCAGTTCTGCGTTATACATATATGCATGCGTCGACCGGCGCTTTGAAGTGATTTGCATCGGCTGCGGATGAGCAAGGGCTACCTACCATCGCCCCTGCCCTCATTTAGCAGGCCCCGGAGCCTCATGATGAGGCTACAGTCCTGTTTGATGTTCCTCAAGCCACGGGCACAGTTTATCCTTCACCACCAGACGGTGTTTGACTTGGACCACCGCTCAGGCAAAACCGGTGCATTCCATTGGGTAGTTGGCTTCACGTTTCGCGTTTGAACATCTCTGTCTTTGTAATTGTTAGTGCTTGATTTAATGTGTTCTCTTCTTATTCCAACTGTCTTGTACACTGCCACTCTGATCGTGAGGAGGCCTGCTGTGTGCCGAAGATGAGACGTCTATCACACCAGCGTCTGAATCATTAAATAGATTCAGCTCATTCTATTTTTTGAGTCGTCTGTGCATATTTAAGCGCCTTTCATGCCACGTCTTTGCTTCCTGTTGAATTTACTCCGTCTGGTTTAATTTGCTTTGGAATTTATCATTTCAAACTAAGTGAGCTTCTGCAGAAGTGTACGCATCTGACAGCCTAATTCGATCTTTCTGATCTTTGTTATGGTCCAGGGTTTTTTTTTCGTGTCCAGACACTGAAAGATGGTGGGGCATTTCAAACGAGCCAGAAGAGATTTCCAACTGCACAAACAATTCACTTCTGATTCTGAACTTGGCAGAACATATTTCTATCTACCACTAGTCCGCATAGCAGAAGCTATAGGTCTTCAAAATGTCTCTTCACATTGCATACTGTTCACCACCTCACTCACACATTGCTTGCCACATTCTGATCAGAAATAGCAAAACAGAGGGCAGGCTACAATGTGGCATATATCCCCTGGCTTGACACATGCTGTGGATTGGCTCAAAGCCATGGCCTCAGGAGTTTGTGTACTATGGAACCTCTTTCGTATGGATCCCCCTCAAAATATAACATTTTGCAAGTATGCAGTTTCCTAAACTCAATTTGTTACATGCATTGATATCCTCCATTCCACCAGCCCTGCTGTTGTTGTAATTACTGGCTGGAGTGGTATGTATTCGGTTCACATTCAAAATGGGTGGAATATGGTTGTGCTGACGGGTAGGTTTTTAAAATGGCAGGAAAGCCCAAGTCTGTCTCAGTACCTCTTGATTAAAACCATTCCGTTTAGCATTTTTTTTATCCATACTGCATGATTAGATGTTGTTTTGCAAGGTTATTTTTAAGTTAAAAAACAAATCCTGTTTGAACATCAAAGCCTTGTGTGGCAATGTAAAATAGATTGGAGCTCAGCTAATTGTCTGCCCATGGGCTGCTGCTAAACAGCATTAGCCGCACGCAATACAGTGTGTGAATGTCGATCTTACTATTTCCTGGCTCATAGATACCTGGCAACTGCTGTTTAGCTGCTTGTATCAATTTGCCAGTGCAGCGTTCATTCCTGTGCATCTGTAGCGTATGTTACTTTTATCTGGGTGAAGAAAGGAGATGGAAATGCAATGCTTAAGCTAGGCAGGAGTGCAGTGTGTTGCTTCTCGGGTGTAGATACCCTCTTCTGGTAGGCTTGGGTCCGGGTTCTGGGTACTAAACAGGGAGAAGAAGAGGAGTCACCTTAGGCTCTCAGAGGGGGGTCAAATTAAGATTTATTTAGCTCGGCTGATAGGTAACTTCACCTCAGTCTGGGTCTGTGAAATGGATAGTCAAGTCATTTATACCCCCCAAAAACTTTTAGTTTCCTTTTTTTTCTGGGGCAATTTCATCAGTCGGTGACGCAAACAAAAGCTACTGAATCATTCAGCTGAGTGTGATGCAAGCGGTGAAAAGCACCACGTTGGTAAAAAGTATTATCACACACTTCCTTACAGAGTCACTGTAATCGAAGACGAAAGTCCCGGCTGGGGGAAAACTTATTCCCGGCCCACAAAAACACATGTTTGGAAGCGTGGAAGGTGGTCACCATTTAAGCCCCCCCCCCCCTCCCTCCCAGCCCCGCTACAGCCCACCGTAGAAAAGAAAATCCTTAATTACTCTTTTCATTCTGAGTATCTCTCTGCCGGTGGGTTGCCTCTCGGTCCGCCGTGGCCCATCGGCAGTGGGGAGGGAACAGGAGGTGGGTGGTGGGCGTCGAGGGGGGTGCTGCTGTCACAAAAGGGACAAGCCTATTTCAGCCACCGTAGAAGGTGCGAGGCAGTGCATTTAAACGCCTTTGGGAAATAGGGTGGCAGGGGGGGGGCGTGGGGGACTTACCTGGGAGTGTGGCTCGGAGAGTCGATAGAGGGAGTGGATCACAGGGCGCCGGCCGGGGAGCCTGGGATAAAAAGACAGCGCGTGTGATCCTGTGTGTGTGTGTGTGTGTGTGTGTGTGTGTTTAGAAGGAGAAGGAGGAGCAGCAGGGGTTTGTGGGAAAGCAGAGCAGTGGGTGATGTTAATAGCAATCAGTAATAGTGGGCCCTGGGAATTGAGAGACTGTCAAAACATTTAACCGTTATGCACACATGCACCACTTTGATACACACTCACACACTCTCACACACATACACACAAACACATTCTCTTTCTCACTCACACTAACACACACACAAACACACATATACACCCTCTCTCTCTCTCTCACAGTCACTCAGACACAATAACACACACGCACACATTGTCTCTCACTCACTTACACACACACACACACACACACACACACACACACACACACACACACACACACACACACACACACACACACACACACACACACACACACACACACACACACACACACACAAAAACACACACATGGGGTTCATTTCGGGGTCCAGTTTTTAAGTCCCTGCCAACATTAACAGACAAGTGAATTGTTTCCTAGCAGTAACTCTGATTGATGCACTGTTGCATTCCCCCCTACCGGACATGTCCCGATGGCATCCCCACCAATCACAGAATCAAATAAACACACACACTCGCATTCACACACGCGTACACACGACACCAGCCTACTTTAGTTTTCTATAGTATGTCTATAATGAGGACAAAATATTTATATATAGGAGGCAGAGAGGAGACGACAGCAGATCTTTACGCTGCGGTAAATGGCCATCGAGTAACGTGAAGGAGAGCAGAGCATGTGATAAATCAAAGCCAAATTGTACCCGAGAACCTGCGTATAGCGACAGCGTATTAAAACCAAAGGGGCCCCCAGAGGGCCATGCATCTTCAGGAAGACCCCCCCCCTCGCATCCAAACAGTGGTACTCATTACTCTTCGTAGCGGTGTGGTGGCTGTGCATCCTATCTGCCCGCCAGTAAACATTGTAGCGTTGGAAGAAGAATTTGTCTTTAGAAACAGAGGGGTCTGCATGCATGTGGCATGGTAGTCTCCGTCCCAGCAGTGGCAAATGTCAACGCTACCAGGGTGGAATTCAACTTGTCATGTAATTCAGTAATTTGTTTTATCAACAGTTAGCCTTATCCGTCTCTCCTTCTTCTTCTCCCTCCCTCTCTCTGTCTCTCTCTCTCTCTCTCTCTCTCTCTCTCTCTCTCTCTCTCTCTCTCTCTCTCTCTCTCTCCGTCTCTCTCTCTCTCTCCGTCTATCTCTCTCTCTCTCTCTCTCCCTCTCCCTCTCTCTCTCTCTCTCTCTCTCTCTCTCTCTCTCTCTCTCTCTCTCTCTCTCTCTCTCTCTCTCTCTCTCTCTCTCTCTCCGTCTCTCTCTCTCTCTCTCCCTCTCTCTCTCTCTCTCTCTCTCTCCCTCTCCCTCTCTCTCTCTCTCTCTCTCCCTCCTCAGAACCCCCCAGGGAGTACGGATGGTTGGCGTCTACTTGAGTGAGTCCGCCGCTGTCGTTGGCTCCGTGTGCGCTCTGGTGACGGTGCGTGCGTGACACCGCTCCCGGTACCTCGACGGCGGTTCTCTGCAGGAATAAAGCCCCGCTGTGAGGCTCTGGGTGCCAGGCCCGGCCCGGCCCGGATGATTTGTGGATCCGCTCTGCAAACCTAACGTCTAGGGAGACGCGCTAACTTTCCCTGCTTGCACAATCTCGCACGCTCTCTCTCACCCTCGCTCTCTCACTTTCACTTTCTCTCTCTCTCTCTCTCTCTCTCTCTCTCTCTCTCTCTCTCTCTCTCTCTCTCTCTCTCTCTCTCTCTCTCTCTCTCTCTCTCTCCCTCTCTCCCTCTTCCCCCCCCCCCTATCTCTCTCTACCTATCTCCCTCTCTAACTTTCTCTTTATCGATCTCTTCCTATCAACCTCTCTAGCTCTTTTTATTTCTCTCTCTCTCTCTCTCTCTCTCTCTCTCTCTCTCTCTCTCTCTCACTCCAATTACTGGGAGCGGTTGGCAGCGTCTGTGCTTGCACCTACACCACCACCGGAAAGGGATGATAGGCGATCATCTTGTTCAGGTACGCCATGCACACCGATGCATACACAAACCCACACACAAACAGACGCAGACACAGTAGTGAATATAATTGGCTCGTTTTAATTTCCTGAGATTTCCTGAGTCGCGAGGTCGAAAAAATAAATTCCAGAAAACAATGATGAAAAGGCCCAGATGTTCCATCTCATGTCCTCGCTGTTCTGTCTCTCTGCACGCTGCTGTGTTAATGCCAGCCAATTAAAGGAGAAAACGGGAGAAAATAATTGCATAAGAGACATGCGTTTTAGCAGGATATGTTTACACTTTTGGATCCAACACATGCATTAATACCTTCAGTCACGATCGAAATGGTCTGATACGACAAACCATAGGGATAGCTCTAAGTTTGTTTTCGAGCTCCGAGAAGAATTTAATTGTATCGAAATCCAGTGGAGAGGGCCAGCGTCTGGGCTAAACCTGTCCAGTATATAATGCCTTTGTCAGTCTCTCCAGCTGGAACGCCCCTTGCCCCTCCTGTATTCAAAGAGTTGGTAAGAAATCATGGGGATTAGACAGAGCTCTGATCAGCTTTTTACGTCCTCGGAAAGAAAACAAGCCAATCAAACATCAGAAATGTGGGCTGTTACATCATCGGTTGGCTGATGGTGTAGCTGCTGTCTTTCTCCTTGTGAGTCCCAGGTAAGCACTGGAGATATGGGCGTCGGCCCCGTTACTGTCCTATCGCGAGGGGCGTGTCCCAGAGAATAGTTTTCCAGCTCCCCAGGTTATCCGGGGTGCTGCAGCAGACAGACATTATTCTCGTGACCCAAATAATCTACAAAGAGCCTGTTTAGGATTCCAGACGCGTAATGTACTCCCGGTTTATTGACAGGTCACAGGGGAAGACGCCGATGCTGAAATGAGCATGTGTCAGCTCTTTATGACTTTCAAAGCCTCAGGAAGAATAGATCATTTTTGAATAATAAAGGTCTTCCCCTTTTCTCCATTCTTTGCAAGTCAGCACATTATTTGCAAAATGTCTCGCCTTAAGTCAACTAAACTGTGTATGTTCAGGGTTGGACGAAAACACTGTCGCACTACACACAATGATGCGTGTTGTGCTCGTTTCCAAAAAAAAAAAATGCACAACTTGTTTCCTTTTTACCAATCAGCGCTATCTTCCAATCAACCTTTGGTGAGTTCAGCCAGAGGTAGGAACTCATTTGGGTGCAGCCAGGTATGACCTACAAGGCGCGACTGAGGGCTGAGTAGTTGGCTGGCAATCAGGAAGCAAACGTGTTAATTGGCAAAATGGTCTCCCGCGCCAGACTGCGCTGCCCATCCATGCGACAACAATGAATTCTCCCTCTCATCAACAAGCAAACAGGTTCTTCAAAGCTCAAAAGACAAATTGGCTCCGGTACTCTCATACTTTAAAGTGAGGGCAATATTGCTAAGACTTTGTGTTGTAAGACATGCGATCCTCCCGTATAAACGTCCCGTATTAATTTGCGCAGGCATAACGTGTCATTACCTCACACATTTGCCCGAAAATGGAGAACAACCGAGGTAAAAAAAAAATCTCAAACCCTAAAATATGAATCAGGGGAGAAATGAACGGGGATAAGCTGCCCCTCCACAAAGGCAGATCTGAATCCACATTCATTAATTTCTGCTGTTGATGCAGCAGAATTACAGGCCCTTTGCAAATCCGCGACTAATACAAAACGCTCCCAGGACATGAATCACGGTGGTGGGAGATGGAAATAAATGCACTCCCACAAAGGTGCTAATACCCCCTTATTATTCTCCGAGATCCATCTCTTCCTCCTATATCTCCCTGCCACCTCTCATGCTTACCGCTGGTACAGTCTTAACATTTCATCTCTGGTAATATTATGCGTATCGGTCGTGTGTGGGAGGGAAGCCAGACAGCCAGTGAGGCACATATTGATTGCCGATTGTGTCCGTTTTTAACGTGCGACGGTCTGGTGCAAACCCCTTCTGTGTTTGCGTAGCTTGTTGCCACTTAAACCGCCGCACCTGCAGGTCGCTGCCATGCGGTCGGCCGCGACTCTAGCGGGCCGACATATAGATCCTATCCCTTTGCTCTCTGTTTGAATGCCCTATAGCCGCCACCATGCTCTCTGGCTGAGCAGCTGCCTTCAACGCTCTATATTGGGAGCTCCGGCGGTTTGGACGTGCTTGCCTCATTCGCAGTGAGTGCATGAGCAAACATGGCTCGTTATGTTATGTTATGTGTACAGTTTGATTGGGCGATGCTTACGCAATGCCAACTGTTCCTTCTCTCATACCCCGATGCTCTGTTGTAGTATAATCTTGGATTCAGGTAGTTATACATTTCACCAAGGTTTCGGCAGCGATATAAACGCATTATGGCCGCTTTTTCCGTGGTCCCTCCTTGCACATCATGATGCCATTGTGTGTACTGCTATTTCAAGTCAAAAGAATGGTTAGGCAACACGCAGCATGCAAATGATCCATTCCCTGTGTCCCACCCAGACACCTAATGCATCACTACAGTGCTCTGTCTCACACACACACACACACACACACACACACACACACACACACACACACACACACACACACACACACACACACACACACACTTAAACACACTTAAACACACTTAAACACACATAAACACATTCCTTCTGTTTCTCACACTCACACTAACACACTCTACAGACACACACATACACTCTCTGTGTCTCTCTCACACACACACACACACACACACACACACACACACACACACACACACACACACACACACACACACACACACACACACACACACACACTACGCCAGCCTACACCCTCATGCTATGTCTGCTACGGGTTGATTAATTCATCCTTGCCCCCCCTGACAGGAGTAAGAGAGGCAGCAGAGTCAAAGGGCTGGACTATGGTTCTGGAACATGGCTTTGCGGCCCGCTCCCGGATCCTGGGAGCCCCCAGCAGCTACCTGGCGCTCCTGCTGCTCCTGTCTCTGCACGCCACCCAGGTGGTCCAGTCCGACATCGAGTTCCCCCGGGACCGCCACTTCTCATGGCGAGAAGGTAGGAAGCCTTGGACCCGTCCGTCCGTCCGTCTGTTTTTGTCCATATCTCGTCTGTCTGTCGTCTGTCCGTCGAGAAGGTGCCGGGCATGGTGGAAATTATACTACTGACAGATAGACGGACGCTGATGGGTTACGCCCTTGGCGCGTGTTGGAGGTCACCTGGATGCAGGTGTTTAACACCTCCGTCCTATCTCGTTATGAGATCCATTACTCCTGCTGGCCTCAGGAAAATAATAATAATAAAAAATATATATCTATATATATACAGAGCTGGATCCATAATCTTTGGCACCAATTTCTGTGGCATTCCGATTGTGTAATTTATGCCGAGAGAAACACGGCTTAGGTATTACTGGTGCGGTTAGCATAGTAATACATGCTTCCCACACAACAATCAATCATCGGCCCTAAGTTGACAACCTCCACACTGTTATCTCCGTTATAATGATGTGTGTGCTGTGACATGACTATGTGATCGCCGGGAGCTGTGTGGTAAATAATGAATTCCAAGTGTTCACACCGCTGTGGAATTTGGAAGTTGCTTTATTGCTTTAGTTGGGTTTAGTTTTCTTTGTCTTCTGCTGTGGCACGAGCGTGTGCGACTTAAATTGCATTGCAGGTAGGCTGTCAGAACAAGCCTGTCCTCACAGCATTTGGTGCAGTAGCCATTTAAACCGCACATTCATTACTTTTCACTTCCGCAGAGTTTCTACACCAGGGTCATGCGCTAAATTCAGTTCATCATTCAATGAGAGGGCAAGGTGAAAAAAAAAGGATGTACCCTGCTGGCAATGGGTTGTACTTTAGCCGTGTGCATGAGACAGGATGTAAAGAGAAGAGAAATAGATTACTTTCTTCAGCGAGGTGAAAGAAAAAGAATCAATGAGTTGTTTTAAAGTTGATTCGGACCGAAATCTTCACGTGTAAACAAATCCACCGCAGGAGATGTGTGCAAATGAGGCCGTGCCAATCTCTTCCCTGCTTGAGCACACAGGTTTGCTCTCTGGGTTGGTTTTGCCTCTCCTCAGTTAATATTAGCCATATTTTCAAAGAGCCAATAGCATCCATTGGATATCACAAAGTGTTTGAAGTTAATCTTACCATTCATTCTATTTCTCACTTCATAAACTCTCACAACCCCCCCCCCCCCCCCCCAAAAAAAAAGTATTTTAGAAAATGGATTCGCCTCTCAAACAAAAGTCCCCACTTGCTGTGCAATTAGCACGTTCATTTCTCTCTGTGGATGAATAATGACGCTGCCTGAGTGGTAATAAAGGATTAATAAGTTCCCTTTTGAAAGAATATTTTCTAAAAAGGATGTCTTGCGTGCGGCTGGTGGGAGTGCGGCTCACATGTCTGCTCCGCGGAGCTGAGACGGTTTATAGGTTGTCACTTAAGTGAAGAATCAGGAAGTTCGCACAGTTCAGTCACATCACAGTTGAAGACACCTCGGTGCCAGAAAAACATAAATTTGATGTCTGCGGTGCATGTTAAAAGGTGTCATGGCTGAGTTATATCTTGCAAAGAATGTAGTTTACTTACTTTTCTTTGAAAAAAGGATTGATATGCCGCAGTATTATCAAGTTTGACAAAGTCTGACAACGTGTCCAAATTCGTATGAATTTAAAAGAATGTTTTACGGCTCTGCAGAGCTTGGATATCTTATCTTCAGTAGTATGTTTTAGTTAAAATCACAACTAAAGAAAGATAAAATAAGAAAATGCATTTGCAAGATTAAGGACAGCCAAAGTTCTTTGTAAAAGATAAAATAGTATGTAATTCCCTTTGTTTCATTCAGATAATGAAGTCTTAGGGTTATCAGTGATATTAAAACACAGTTCGTTACAATTGCCAATGGAAGCGTGAAGGGCAAGTTGCGGACCACACTGAATGCAATTAAATACAATGTCATGTATTGTACAAAGCAGACATTGCGTTCCTGTTCTTTTTGCCCATTGTTCGCAAAAAGTGGTCACTGCTATTCATCCACTGATTTCGGGAGAGTAAGAGTTCAAGCAAGTCCATACGTAGCATTCAATGACAATTGCTCGATAATCCTGTGTATTAAATAAAGCATTTCTTGCATCTCATTTCGTTGAAGACCTTATTGAGCTCAAACTTGTTAAGGAAATAAAGATATAATTTTCAAACGTGTGGTCTATTGTGTTTATCCCAGCCTCTATCATTGCGGAGTAAATCTCTTGTCAGCCAGTGCCTCAAAGCTAGGCTTAGCTTCAAGTCTTGCATCAAACGAAGGCCTGTGGATCTATTTAGGATTGACCTTCATCGATATCTCAAAATGCAGGGGAATGGCGCAGTGGACGCTGCGTCTATCAGAACAGTCTTTGAACTCTGTACAAAGAAATTACCCCTTTTTGAACAATCTTCCTCTGTGTTTCTACAGAGTCTGTTACTGGGCGTCTTTACATCACTGGGGTTGTGAATTGTCAGCGAATATATTTTTTTAAATGTGATAACATGAAATTACCATGAACTTTCCACTACAAAATACCATATTTTATAATTGCACACTGCGTTGTTTCTCTGTTCAACGGCCTTTGAGATGGTGGTGACTAATACATTCACAACTCTTGTCTGATGATTGCATGCTGTTTGTGACTTGTATTTCCTGCTGATTAACTTCCAGCAGTCACATGTGACTTATCATATCATAACGACGGCAAATTGAAAGCAGCAGTATAACTAGTTGAGCTGCTGTTGGGTGTGTAGAGAGGATGGGAGCTGTCAATGGCCTGTCAGAAAAGCAATGGACTTCTGAAAGTTGGCAGGTTTATTGCCCACTGAGTACACGCTCCAGCTTTCCTAGATGAGTTCAGGACAACCATATTGCCATCTGAACCCATGTGTGCATCTTGCAAATTCCGCTCCTTGAATCTCTAAGGAAATATATGAAGGGGTGCTATGAGAGGATGAGTAAACATCCACACCCCAGAGCAGCTTTCTATTCGATTGATATGGACATCTCACTCTGAGCATAGCAACCAGAGGAGACCAGGTTACTTCAATGTCGGCTTCAGTCTTTTCACTTTTTGTCATCTTTAGTGTAATTTTCTAGAATATCATTTTGAATGCAAACGCTATGTTTATATTTCATTATTGGCTAGGGTCTTTTTTGAAACCTGGTTAGGAGCTGTTTATTTTACAAGCTCATTCTGGATGGGTGTACAAAAGGCCCAATAAGGACCTCGCTCCCAACAAGGGATAGTACAATAGTTTTAATCAGTGAACTTCCAACTGACAAGGCATCTAGTGCATCGAGAGAGGAACAGATTTTACTTTGGGTTTATTTGTGAACTGGGGTTGCTTGTGTTGCATTTGCACAAAAGCTAAAAAAAAAATTATAATAGACAACGAATGAATTCACCTTCTTTACAAAGACACAGACAAACAGGACAGGATCATTAAATGGCCGGGCCTCTTGTTGTAATATTCCGGACTGATTGCTTGCTTTGGACATATTTCAAGAATTAGCAAGCACTGGGCTTGATATTTATGCAGTGCCTATGTATTTCCTTGGTGATTGTTTGTTTTTACTCAAAGATTTCATTATTTTATTGTTAGGACGACACATCAGGCTTTACATCTGTTGTGAATCTAAATGAATCCAACGCAAGCGAATTAAGTACCCTGGGACCTGCCTCAGGAACCGATCAACCAACCAACCAACCAATCAAAGCAAGCAATTCCCAGACCCTCACCCGTGCCAGAATGCTCATTTAATTCCAGGTTTATACCAAATGCACTGCAATATTATTGGACAGCCGGTAGCATAAATTAAACAATGTTTAGGTTGTGTCATTGCTCTCCTGAAGATTCTGTTGCGAATGTAAATATATTGAGAAACCGTTTGTATTTGATGTTAAGTGTTGCTGCCCTGCCCTGGTACGGTTTATATATACCATACCTCTGCAAAAGAAAGATTTGCAGAGGTTTGGTATATATCGTGCAGTGTTTTTATTATTCATTATTCAATCAAATATGAGGAATCCATGTAAACAAATTAGCTTTACAGTTGGACTGGTTTTGTGCTTTTTCTGCTTTGTTGCAGATTTTCGTAACATATTTTCAGTGCTGGTAGTAGTATGATATCACAATTTATTGTTGCCATTGTTGCCGTCACAACTTTGAGCATAAGGACCTAATTGTGAAACCAACATTTTGTCTCATTCAACCAGAACATAATCCAATAATCATTCGCATAACGGACACATAAACAGCTTGCAGTCGGTTTGTTTCTGGTAGATGGAGCCATAAGCTGCGTTTGTTAAGTTTCTGTACCTAGCCCGGTGATCAAATACTCTCATTCTTGGTGTACTCATTTTCCACCGTCCTCTTTGAAGTGGTTAACAATGTTCATTGCAAGATGGGTAAACATTATCACACAGGAGGTCACAGTGCCTCTCCCCCACTTCCCTTCCCCCCCCCCTCCCTCCCTCCCTCCCTCCCTCCCTCCCTCCCTCCCTCCCTCAACTTAACTCAAAAAGGCCACACTGCAAGGAACAGCCGTTTTTCAGTTGAAAGGCCCTTTTCTATCAAAACTACTGTGCTGTATTATATCAGTATATTATCAGTATATTATATCAATGATCAATGAAGAACTCACGCTCCAGGATTTCATTGATGGGGCTGTCAGTGATTGGAAAAAGCCCATAATGACCCCCAAAAGCAAAGTGGCATTGTGTAACAAGGTAATTTTCCAAACCCAATCAAATATAATATAAATTGAACAAGATTACAGAATATCTTTATTTAAGTTAATTCAAAATCAATTTCAGCAAAGTCATTTTATGGCATATTTTGGGCACAATTTTGAGGTATTTAATGCTACACGGCTAGCAAAGGCGCCAATGGCAATGTCGTTATTATTTTCTACTTTTAGTTATTGCAAATCTTTTTGAGTTCATGACTCATAATAATATGATATTGTTGCACACTGCTGTGCCTTAATTTAATAAGCAAAGAGAGTTCTTTCCCCTACCTTATGCGACTACCCAAACCTAAACATAGCAATGTGTGAATCAGCATGTTCTGTAATTTTCGGGAAGGGAGACCTAATAATATTTCCCATGGAACTCGTTCACTTTTCGACGCATATTTCATTACATTTACACTAAAGGGCTTTTGGGATCCAGTGGTGTAATAGTATTTTTAAATTACACCCATTAGCAGATGAAAAAGCGTCAGGAGAATGTTGGCGGATTAGGCCTATGAGATGGGTAATGTGCAAGTACTCGTAAATTGATCAGTCTCTAAACGGCTTCAGATGTGACCACTACAAGCTCAGCACTTTGCTACAATTGAAGTCGAACATAAAACCCTTTACAGACGGCCTCCTCAGATACACCACAGACCTGGCCTCTCCATCTCAGATCGATCAGCACTATTGAATTTTATTACACACTTTCAAAATGTTTTGGATTTACATTTGAAAGCAAAATAAATGTTGGATGGCTGTTCTTCCATCATGGTTTCTCTGTATAAGCAGGTTTAATTCAATGATTTAAATAGGAATGTCCAGAGCAAAGTTGATTGGCAGCCTTTAATACTAATCCCCTACTGCATGTGCTTTCAACAGAAAAATGGTTTTAAATCTTCGACCTACGGACCGCAAAAGAAAATAAATGTGTCTTTCGGAAAATTATTTCTTTATATCAGGGTAGCTATGTTGTCTTTTCAGACATCTATAGTTCTACATCATGTTCAAAATAAGTAAATGACCTCGCAATAGTTTAGAGTTTAGCTCTGTCAGAAAGCAACACCTCATATAATGTGGAGTCTAAGATCTATAGATCTGCAGCATAGATCTAAACTAAGAAGCATCACAAAATAAAACATGTTCAGCGTCTATGCTATGTTTCAAAAGTAGTTTTTAAAACGAGAGTTTGACGTGGATGGCACGAACACACTTTCACACATTTCATACATTTGCATTTATCCGTCTTTACATGCAGTCTATTGTTGTGTTTTATGTAACGCTCTCAAGGTGTCCTCTGCTCCATTCACACCGTATCAATTATGCAGCGTGGCATTACAAACCCGGCAAATCGTCCTCAAATGTGCACAAATGCTCGTCAAAAAAATATACGTTTTTTATCTCTCCTGCCTCCCATGGGGAGGCTGCATCTAGTCCACCGAGTCTGCCTGATTAGGAACAAGGTCAGAGAAGAAAACAACATTTCAAAGTTCACTATCGATCTGCGGCTAAAAGATACGGCTCCAATTAGCGCCTCTATTTTTCAACCCCTTTGTAAAAAAAACAGCACATTTGTTCTCCTAACCAACGCACTGCGTGGAGACACAGAGGAAACGCAGGCAGCAGAGAGTGAATACCTTCAGAAACCAATACATGCTCTAAATTTAGATCGCTTTAGTTCTCGGTTGCCGTTGAGGCCGTGGTGTTGGTTTGTGTGGGGGAGCTAGCTAGGGACTCGTGGGGAGTGGGCATGCTTGCTATCAAAGCGAGTCAAAAGCGAACTTTGAGGGCCGTGTTCAAGGTGCCCTCGCCATTGACCGTCCGATCTCTGTCTGAGGGCACCGCCGCCGCCGCAGCGTAGCCCAGCGCGGCACTTCCTGGCACAGGGAGGACTTGTTTGAGGTCGTCATGAAAAAGCTGACGACCAGTCTCACGAGGGCCACAAGGCAAAGAATTTCCAAGCAAGTCAGATCAGACAGTTCAGTCCCATGAGAGAATCCCAGGAGCAGAGCTTTCAGAGCAGCCCCCCTGCCCCCCCCCCCCCCCCCCCCCGCTCCCCTGTTTAGAAATCCTTTGCAAGTTAAGTGTCAAAGGGGTGAATGGGTGGGGGGGCTTATATCAACCTTATGCGAAGAACTTTCAAGATTATCATGAAATCATCAGAAACATTTTGTGTTTGAGATTCAATCAATTGATAGCAGAAAGAAACACAAGCCAACCTTACATCATGATTGCTTTTAGGGATAAACATAATATTGGCTGGAATTGGAACAATTCCTGCAATTTCTGTATTGCTGTTAGTACAAAAGTTGATTTAAGCTCGGCGAGAAAGATCTGTAAAGAAAGGCCTATTTTTTGCTTTTTTAGGTTATTCTAGATTGGTGTCCCTTTAGCTCATGTGTCCAGTTAACCATGGGTCCAGTTAACCTAGAGGGTTGCACAACACTTGAAGTCTTCCCCAAGTCCCAGTCCTAGCCTACTACCCTCAACTTACCTTTTAGTTTACTGTGTCGAGGACCTTGATTTTATTTGTTCCTCTATCAGTACGCAAACAAAATACGACCAACCACCCTTATCAAAAGTACAAAACAAAAATAATTAAGCGTCCACAAATGTACAAATACGGTGAGGTGCTCGCCTAACTAGATTATTTATTTTTTACCAAAAACATATACTGTAAGTATTGTTTCCTTATTCTTTGCAAAATAAATAATGACTTAAGCTGCCAGTTTCACCTCGACTTGAATACATAATTAATTGACACCTTCCAATTACCTTTGTTCTCGGGTCCTCACTTTAAGGCCCCGTTCACACGAAGCCGATTTCATGGCGAAACCGCAAAGGTCTTGTACGGTTCGGCCTTCCGTACACACGAAGCCGGCGAATCCGCTGACCGAAACCGCAAACTTCTGAAACCACCCTCGGGGGTGGTTTCAAATCTACCCGGTTTCGTTTTGGATTCGTGTGTACGCCTGAAACCGACTGAAACCGCAAACCATGACGTCATCGCCCCACCCCTCGACCTCCTAGCCAATGGCTCTTAAGCCCGCGGAGTCTCAGAAATCACATGCGAGCCTGCGCATAAGGGCAGCCTTTATGCCTATGCCTTTATGCGCATGCTCGCCTCTTCTTCTTATTTCATTTCTTCTGGATTTCTGTACCAGAAGCAGCGCCCCTTATGGGCCTGGAATGTGTACTACAGCGTTTCTACAGATCTACCCGGTTTCGCTTGGCTTCGTCTTTACGGAGATACTTCGAAACCGGATAGATCGAAACCGTAACGGTTTCGCCCGTTTCGGCTTCGTGTGAACGGGGCCTAAGTAGCAAGCTCAAAGATTTTCGTTTCGTTCTCATTAGTGACCCCAATGGCGATAAGCGGTAATTGCAGGGGTGTTTTTGGACCTCACTATCCAGCGATTCAAACAGGGTTCCCCCCGACCCTCTCTGGAGGAACAACCATGCTTGGGTGATGGAAAACGCATCACTAGCTGCGCGCCCCTTCTAATTTCTCCTGGGAACGTTACTACCAACACTAAGTTTGCAACATTCACAGTACTGAAAATGCAGGGACTTTCATCAAAGCCCTTGTGTTCACCGTGGTTTTACTTCATTCAGCAATATATAGTGGTGTTGTAGCAGATGAGATAGATGCATAGCGTGTTTCACATGTATCGTTCACCGTGTCTATTTAGAGAGACTTTATATGCTATGCAGTGTATATTAGCACTTCAATCTGGAGGGTAGAGAGTACTTTCATCCAAATGTATAGTGACACACACACACACACACACGCACACGCACACGCACACACAAGTTCAATCAGACTTCACTGGAAATTGATATGTTCCCTGACACCTTTGTCTTTGTTCGGGTACCCAGCCTATGCAAAGCTTGTCTCCTGGCTTCAATGCTTTGTCTTTGTCAGCACAAGCCGATTATCCTCCCTCACTTCAAATGTGGATCCCAGGTTCAGCTCTGTGCACATGCAGTAATTAATAATTAGATATATGGCCCTTGGGCGTTTTCTACGAAAGGTAAGTAGGTGAAGACGAGAGCACACACAGAGAAGGTCACGCCCACTCTGTTATACCACAGTTATGAGGCAAGCGGTAGACATGCCTAGGTGTAGTCTATATTTAAACTGAATCTTTACCGTGCCCGAGAAACATGTCAGAGGAACCAGAGAACACGTCAGAAGGACAAGTGGTCCATTGTGTGTGGCAGTTTGTATGCTTTTCGCATTATGATAGTCAATGATTATTCATGTTTCATGGTATTCTTATCCAAGTACAGATTGCATATTGCAGTAGTTTGTAACCAATTGCATCATCACATTTGCACATCACAAATGCAGAAAAAGGAATGCAAGTGCAAGTCACACACTTTTTTATAATGACTAATAAAGTTTAGATATGTTGTGTTCTACACTATCTAGCAGGTCAGTGTCTTCATCGTTCACAGAGGAATGCATCTTACTCTTTTTATTGAGACTTGATGACGGTGGACCCTTAAATGCTGTGATCACAAGCCATGCAGTGCCCGGCCATAGCAAAACTTACACCGGAGACGACAAGGAGAAAATAGACAATCGACGCATAGAAAAAGACGACAGAATGACGGGAGATTTTCATGATAACGATCCAGTCCCAAACGAATAAGACCACAGCTTCTCTGACCTGTGCAAGATCCTCCTTTGTCAATTAAAGTTTAATGCTGAATAAATAAATGAAGCATAGCTGTAATATCTCTGGCCACAAGTAATTTAGTTAAATAATAAAATATTGAAATGGTTCTTGTGAGGGTTCTTGCTGTTTTCTCTCTAATTTTCCCCAGTTCATTCAGATGTTTGTTCTCTTTCACAACATGTTCCTTTTCATCGGCAAGGTGAGGCATCGTAATTACTTGCTTATGAAAGTGTAGAGCGGCCAAAAAAGAAAAGCCTTAAAGGAGGAGGCCAGCAGACTCCATGGACATAACAAAATAATTAAAGCCATTTCCTGTGTGTATTACTTCCACCACTTTTACTACAGTGTTGTTGTGGTGGCTTTTAATGGGCCATGCTGATTAATCACCATGAACACACTGGCTAAGAAATCCATTTGTGTTGCACAACGGTCCGTTCGGTTAGTCTCATTGTGATTAGATATCGCACGAACATGAGGTAGTGTGGAAATAAAGAGCAGATCATCCCTGTAAATAACACACTGTTAACATGGAAGTAGGTAGATGCCACCGACTTCATAGAGGCGTTGGATGTGATACTGAACCATGCATTCTACTACATAACTGAGTTAGTTCCTGTTCCTCCCACGATTGGAGATTCTGCTGGCGGGTTAAAGTGTGAGAAGTAGGGCTATTACCGAGGAACCGAACGCTTACGAAATAATGAAGGGGGAAGGATGGGGAGAGGGCGCTGCTGGGATTGATTCCGAGGGGGCTTGGGGGGGATTCAGAGATCAGAGATGGGATTTCAGATTGGTTGAATTTGCAATGTGACACCTGAGCTTGGTGCGTAGCAGACTCTGAATGACTCTATATTGAGCCCCCTCCACCCACCAACCCCTACACCCCCCGCCTTGCGACCTGAGTTGTTGTTTAATTATTTGATTTGATTTGTTAATGTACTATTAAAAGTTTCACTTCGAGTTCAAGGGCAGTTTTTAGTTTTGATTGATAGGTTTTTTTCATCAGATCTGCTGTCAGTAATATTTGAAGATAAATAAACCAAACAACCCCCCCCAAAAGACTCCTCCCTCTCTGCTCCCTCCCACCTACATCACCATTGACATCGGTTGCATTCACAAACATGTGATTGACATGCAATACGGATTCCCTGAACCAATCAGGGACCAGATGTCCCGATTGGTCAGAAATAAGATGGGAGGGTATGCAGTATGCCAAAAATACCAGGATGTTGTAATACATCCGGTCGCATTTCGCAGTATGCAAGCCAGCATGCGTTCTGGATATTCCGCCCCGCAATCCCCTGCGCAGTAGAAGATACATCACATCGACTGAGTCCGCGAAAGTCGATAGGTGGCACTACAGGTGTGCCAATCAGTGTAATCACCTGTGGTATGTCCCGATGGTATGCATGCTGTGTGCATCAGTACTTACTTTGTACAGGTAGCTGCAGTACGTAAGACAAGTAAAGAGAAAAGAACTACCCCGAAATGATAGCCCTTAAAATGTATCTACTTTGACCTGTGAATCGGTGAGAAATACCGCTATAGTGTTGTAAAAAGGTGTTGTTGAGAACGAATCATGAATCACAAGACAGCGCCTCATGAAATTTTGTCTTTAGCACCTTGTCAGTGAAACGCGTTGCGGAGTGTAAGCTTGCATCAGCTCCCTGCTCCTCCGGGGAATGACACTTTCACACGTGGGCCATCCCTCTCCCGCCTTCACGCTGCTTCGGAGCAACTATGATGTTTTTTCCCGTATAACTTTAATAAGGCCCGGTTCCGTATGCCGTGGCAGTGAAGCAAAGGCCCAGCCTGAGACGCTCAGAGCCGGTGTGATCTCAGAGTATTAATGAGATTGCCTCCTCTCCCCACCTCCAGTGCTGGCCCTCCTCAACTTTCCCTCTAAAGCCATGTTTGTTCTCGGCTCACAGATAATCTGGAGGTGTACCAGAGGCAGATTGGGGCTGTAGATGCAAGGGCGTATTGATTGCTTGCTCATTCCAAAGGCTCTGGGGAAAGAGTTGTTGCTATTAGTTTACAGGATGTCAATGTACCAGACACTGATGAAATGTAATTAGTGTACCTGTAAAAAAGGAATTGGCCGTCCATCACTTTGGTGGCCTATACACTCTCACTTAGTCACCAGGCACAGATGCTGAGTGCTAATAATACAGGCGGTTTAGTCATATTTTGATCCTTTATCAGCTATCAGAATAAAGGAAAACAAACAGTAAAGATACTCAGCTTCTCGAGCTAACAAGTGTCGGAAGGCTACTGAAACTAGCACAGATTTATTACAGTGACAGTTATATTGTCAATGTTAGCGTCTCATGAAAATGCGGAAACAATTAAAACGGTAGCTGGGAGACGAAAGCTTCACTTTTCGCTGTGGATTTAAATAGCTTGTTATCATCCCATTACCCGTACAGCGCTACATCTCCTACAAAACTCGTGGTTTCACAACACTGCATAGGGGCACATTTCCTGCGAGGCGAAACTGAAATATATGGAGTATGATATATTAAGTTATGCTGGACCAAAGAAAACAGTTGGAGAGCTGTTTGCGCCAACAGAGCCTGCTGGTCCCACCCCCAGTGGGCCAGTGTCTGGTTTATAAGCACTGCCTGCGACTACTGACCTGTGAATTGAATGCAAATAAGAACGGGCTCTTGGGTAGCAGAATCATTTGGCAGTGATAACAGTTTGTGTTTCAAAACAGCCATTGCAAGTTGTGTCGTGGGCATGTTCTTCTCACTGTGTTTGCGCAGGTTTCTACACGGCGTTCGCCATATGGTGTTTCCAAGTCAGTAAAAAGTCCTCACCAGAGTGAAGGAATTAATTAAGAAATTGTTTGTTTAACTCGCTTTAATTATGCATTCATATGGACACTTGCCTGCGCACTGTAGAGCTAAACCTGTTTAAGGAATAAAATAATCAGCTTTCAGCTTAGACGTCCTTATAATTAATGTATATGCTGCACCACAGCTCTCTTTCTCTTTCTGTGGGAAAAAGCATTCTTGTGTTGTTGACCCATTTTAGACCATTATATTCCTTGTAGGACATGGCGGAAGCGTAGGGAGACGTGTTGTGATTTATTCATAATATATCCAGCTATAATTGCCGTCCAGTAAATAAAAAGCAATGCAGATTCTATCTCCACATTTGCATGTTATGGACGTATGTAGGTACGTGTCTTGACACGTTCTTCATGTAAGCCATTGGTCGACACTGTGCGTTATCTCAATGTTAAATGTGCACATTGTCATGGAGGCACCATCTGTCCGCAATCACAGAGTTGTTCTCCACAATGCCTTTGCTGCCTTCCTGCTTCAGGTACTCGTTCTTACACTGGTGCCAACAGCTGCTTCACAGGACGGGCTGTGGAAAAGTGTTTGCCAAATGCAGTTTAAAAGCCATGCATCACACTGGCGTCGGTCTGATGTGCATCTGTCTTATGTGAGCGGTGCGAATTCAAGGAGGGTGAGGACGGCGCAGGTTTCTTTTTTGCAAGAGAGAATGGGTTTTAACAATCCTCTGACACATGGAATGATGTCATTTTAACAGCTTCCCTTGCAGCCTTTTCCAAATGTGTCTTTCGAGGACAGACATGTGCAAACGGCGATATGCAAGGGCTGCACAGGGTTTTGGTAGTTTTACCATTTAATGTGCTTGAAAGGGCTTTGAAAGTATAAGTTAGTTGAACCAATTTGAGTGAGCTCTGCAGTTCAGAGAGGGACAATCGTGAAATTCCTATGCGGAAAATGACATTCGGAAGTCCTTCTATGGATGCACTGCTACTTGTAATGCAAATGTATTCCCTACCAGGCTAGGATAGGGTACATGGTATAAATACTGTAAGAACGAAGATTGCACCCAAAACAGACCTCTGACACCAAGGAAACATTAAACATGTCAGAAAATAGACTTGATTCCACAATATGGTGACGCATACTGTAAAAAGGGGACTGTACACTTAAGGCTATAACTATAAGTAGTGAACCTATGTCTGAATTTGTGGGTCAAATGTAATGTTCAAATTGATTATTCAGGCTTGACCAATAAGCCAGGTTTCCCCTGAGATCGTGGACTCGATTGGAATCTTCAGAATGTGCGCATCCCTTTGTCCTTTCTAAGTGCATCACCCTCTAATGCCCCCTCGGCTGACTCGCACACCACAGCACAACTGTCCTCCTACTTATCGTTGGGGCCTGGTGTATGCTGGCTGTGGAAAAGGTAAATCTCCACTCTGATCTATCGGTGAGCCCCGGACTACCCATTAGTCTTCTGTCCTCTCCAATAAGTCTCTGGGCAGAATGGACTCTCAAGTATCCGCACACTCTAATGGAGTCTGGGATGAAGAGGGAGACAAGAAAAACCTCCTTACATGGTTCCACAGCCGCCTGATGACTTTGCTTGGTTCTCTGATATAGACGAGCCATGGGGTTGCGGGCTGCTGTTTGTGTGCTGCAGCTGCCATGGTTTTTGGTTGGATCTTTACTTATTTGGCTGCGTTCACAATGAGCAGAAAATGCATGCGCAGAGTACGGTATCTGCCATGTTTGCGCATTGTTTAGTTGAAGATCTGCGTTCTGGCCACGGCATGAGAGCTTTTAACGGCTCTATTCCTGAACGCATGCATCGGTAGACAGCCGGGGGAGAATCAGGCGGATATGTGCAGAAATGGGGGCAGATATAACTGAACTGAACTGCCTTTCCTTTTTTTTTGGGTCTTAATATTTATTTGACCTTCCTGATGAATTGCTGTACTTTGTGAAGCGGTAGCTGATTAATGTCAGAGTCGTCATGAGGGCATGGCGGCAGATGGACGAGATGGCGGTGGTGATCCCAGAGCTCAGGTCCTTCTCCGTCAGGAGAGAAATGTAATTTCATATAGTTGGTCCATAGAGCGTTGGAATAAAAAAAAAAAAGCTTTAGTGGCTGACAAAGAGCGTTTCCCAATGTCACGCGTTTCCATTCATACAAAGTATAAAGGCTGACATTTGGGGCAGACACCCCAGATTTAGCGTTGGACGGAGGACAGCTGATTACCCTGACCAGCAACCACTCAACCACCATCTATAAAAAGTATGCCATTGAGATTAAGTGTTAGAACTGGTTTCTCTCGCTGTATAATTAACATGATCACCTCAATATGATGAAAATATAAATCCATATGAGGTGTTAGAATTGATATAGGTTTTTCATTCTGGTTGGATAAAAATACAAATTATTCTATGAAACGAAAAAGTCGTGGTCTTTGATATTCACAAACCGCGGTTGTTGAGTATATTTAGCTGCTGTAGGTAAAAAGAGAGAGAGCATAGACAACATAAACCCATCCCCTGCATCACTGTTCCCTCCCTCCATTTCTCTCAGTGAGAAGTGTTGCTTTCATGCACCTGCGATTGACAGCCAAGATGGATTCCCTGACCCAATCAGCAGCAGTCTAAGGCGCATTCTAAAATCTAGAGAGCAGGGAGCACAGTCAACCGGAACCGATATTTCACAGTACATTTCACCCACTAATAGCCACATATGGCGTCGACATTTCTATCAAATTACGCTCAAATTATAGCTCTTAAATCGTAGCTACGACCCCTTTTTAAAGCAAAGGTTGGGTTAATTGACAACCTTTTGGTACTTCCCAGAAATGGCAACAAAGCTTTGTGTTGTTTTCTCAAGCACAGGCATGAAACCCCCATGGGTTGTTAGTATGTTGAGGACCTGTTGCAGGGGTTCTGCATGGCGGCAGGCAGTGCACAGTGTCTTTCATCTCTTAATGACCACGTCGTTAAGAGACCTCCCTCATCTCCTCTTGCTTTCCCACTTGTTCAACCTTTGTTTTTTGATCACCACTCCAAACCGAGTGGCCTCAGCTCTGTGCAAATCACTTCATTTTTTCAAACAGAAGATTTACATGAGCAGAGTACAGTGTGTGTTTTTTTTGGTTTGCTTTTATTTTGTGAAAGAGATGAATGAGAGGGAGGTTAGCAGACTGGAGCCAGATGCGATGCCAGTGATATATTATTCTGGATGCTTATGTAGAAGCACTGGGCTCGAGGTGGTAGTGTGGCGATGTGTACATCAACAGCCGGCATCCACAATAGCAGCACAGGTCATCGGGTGTAGAGAGAAGACATGTACTTTCCTGCCTCAAGGCAAAGGCCTATGTAAAAGAAAAAACATAATTCAATAGCCATCTGTAGTGTAATAACATCAGCCGTATTAAAGGCCATGTTGTAATGAAAAATAAATCGAATGATCCATCTGAGTAGCATACCTGTAAGGTCACGTTGTTTTTGTCAATAATGCCTTCTTCAATAAATGTTCTGCATGGACCAATTTCTACATTAAAGGGATTTGCTGTGTTTTCACCTACACCTGAGACTTTGCTGTACATTTGAGTGCTCTTGTGTATTCTAAGTAACTTATTACTTAGTAGTGTTAATGCGTGTGTGGTGCGTCTTCAAGGTGCAATATATAAATATCAGGCAGGCGGGGGAATTGTTTGGATTTTTTCTAACCCAATAACTCAGATCCTGCAAATAAACATGCTTTTTAAAATGTAAATTGAGGCCTTTAGCACATAGATCTACCTAATAATGGCACATCAGACAGGCTTGCTGTCTGCAGATCCAGTGGCCATGCAGGCCTGTCCTGTGTCTTACCTGTCCTACCCCTCTGGATACTCTGTGTTCCCTCCACCACCATGAAAAATAGAACTTCAACCTGGTCTTCCACCACTTTGGCTTGCCTTACATATTATCTAAAACAGAAGCAGCAAACAGTAGTTAAGATTTGATAAAGGACAATGCAAAGAAACTTGACAAAGCAATCAAAGGCTAACCCTAACACTGTTCATGTGATGCAATAGGAATAAACAGTATGTGGCACTTACTTTGGTGTGGTGCGCTGTTGGTCTCCTCAGAGAACGGAACAAGAATTACATACCCAATTGTATCCTTTGGCGCCAGGGAGGCAAAAACCAAGTGCGCCAAGGAAATCATAATAAAGTCCTTTTAACAGTATCAGAATATATGCTGTAAAAAAAACATTTAAAGCACAAAACCCAGCATGACTCCTTGAATGAAGAGCTCCCAATACACTGCACCCAGGAGACTACAAAAAAATACACTGCATAATATACTAGTCAGAACTACAGCGCAGCATTGAAACCACTTCTAGACTATTAGAATACTGGTTTAATAATACCATAGGACACGCATTTCAATAGTGATCTATTAAGCTATGAATGACTCGTTCTTACATTGCTTTTATCATGTGTTTAGTATTAATAAGGATATATCAGGTTGTATCTTACATCTCATCTTGCATATATTAGATACACTGCCCTATCGTTATTTGTTATGGTTAATTATTAATTTGTATACCAAGTATACAGCCCTCTCTACACAGTATATACAGTCATTTTGTGACAGGTACCTCCAAAGAACCACGTTTGCACATATTGCTGTTGACCTGAGAAGTCCACAATTCAATTAAGTGTAGAACAAGGTGGGGGAAACAATCTATTTTTGCACCTTGTTCCCACATATCCAGCGCAGTCAGCCTCCTGATCCCCAGGTGACGCTGGATCCTCAAAGACTCATTTTCACATTGTGTCACACAGTGACCCTGTCCACCTGTGGAAATCAAGAAGCCCCACCAGGGTGTTACCTGGGGGATCCTGCCTGTAGATATGACCATTAGTTCTGCTCCTGTGCTTACGGGATGGAAAATCCCCCGGTCAGCGGAAGGCAGACATCCTTAGAGTGAGTGACATCCTATCCAATTACCCGGCGCCCACTGGTGGCCCGCTGCCTGGCCACGGCGAGTCGACCTCATAATGCCAGCGATTACCGCAGAACGGAGGAGATTCTGATCACGAAGGCACACCGACTCCGTTGTGTGTGTGTGGCTGCTGCAACGCATCTAAATGGCGCTGTGGTGGTCTTTATTGGAGCGTAAACACGTTGATTCTCACACAGATTCCCCCCCTTGCCGTGAATGGATTGTCCGAGCTCAGAATCAAAGTATAGGGATTCGAGTTTATGAGCGGGATTTCAAGAGAAATACAATGGTCGTTTACGGATTAACTCTTCAGTCCCCCTGTGGCTTTTTAAGAGAGGAGACAAATTGATTTTGTTTGGAAATGAGGTTCTCTATTAATTGGTCCACGCTTTTTCTCGTCGATGGTACTTTTAACAAAATCCATTAAATCACTCGCTTAAAATGAGTAGTAAAACTTGCCTCCGCATATATTTTTTTATCAATAATTGAAATCTGTCTGTCCGTGCATGTCTGTGTTTTCTTTATCTTGTAGGAAAGGGCTTGGCTAACAGGTAGTCTGGGTTTTCAAGTTGCTAAATAAATATATAAGTACATTAAATCCTCAGAGTGTGCAGTGGGCTGCGAAAGACAGATTACAAGCAACGATGGATAGCAAAGAAGTCGTTCTTGACCCGGAAAAAAAGTTTACACGTGAACAAAATAGCAAAGCAATATATCCGATCCTGGCATCAAGGTGAAAAATTGTTGACGGTGGCTAGAGGTACGCAAAGTCTTCCTCAGAATGAAGACTCTTGGTATTGATTGTATGGTTTGCACACACCCAGCAGCGAATCTCTCCCAAAGTATCAGCTAAGTTCTTTGCTGTTTACTTTTCTCTTCCTGATGCAAGGAGTTTCAGCGTCCGTCTGTCTCAGCACCTCTGAGCCCTTCTGATCCTCGCTATTTGTTGTGTTGTTGCCTGGCTGGGCTGCGCGCGGCCACCCACTGTAAACTGAAAGCAGACTTTATTTCATGCGGTGAGATCCACGTTCCCGCCTGCCCACACCTATAATTGCCGGAAAACTGTGTTGAGGTCACATCCAAGCATTTTGATATATTTTCGTTCTTTGTTGTTTTGTTTTTGCCGTTTTTTTTTTTTTTTACAAAATGCATTTACATTTAGCTGACACTTTTATCCAAAGCAACCTACAAATGATGTTTAGAACAAGCAAAAGTGTGCAATGAGTATTTGAAACAGTCTTAAACAACAACAACAACGGGGCAGAAGGCAGCATGGCTAAATAAATCCGAATGCAACTCTAGGTATCACCTATTCAATGCATTTATACACTTACGTGTATAAATGACCAAAAACCTACTCTCACGTCATGACAATGGCCTCTCATTGTTTGGAAACAAATAATTATAATTGCGCCTTATTGGAGCTATGATTATGTTGCTTTGTGAGTTCTAATCTCAAATACATTTAGGCGTTCATTGTGAGAATCAACCGACCGTCACAACATATTAGATGGTGGCGTTGAAACGGTTTGCCTGATTGTGTTAATTATATCGATTCAATGTTAAAATGCATTGATACCGATGCAAACAAGAAAAGGGATCCACCTTTTTGATGTTAGCCACTGCAGGGGAGGACTTTATTGCCATGCAACCTTATGCAGTATACGTCTACTCCTCATTAAAGACGGGACATTAAAGCAAGTGCATTGTTGATGCCTTTAGTCTAAACGTGAAATGATGGTGGATTCCCATTGGAGATGTTAGGAGTTTCATACCCTGAAGGTGATTCATCACTGGCAGACGTTTAGGTTGTACTTGATGCTTTATCTGAAGGAAATACCACGCTTTGGGCAGCAGCTCATTAAAAAAGCGTGAATGTAAGCAAACATGGATAATTACTATATCAAATGCTACCGAATGTTAAGAGTCAAAAAAAGCTTGAAAACGTTTTTGCTGCAACAGATAATTCACTTCTGGTCAGGTACCATGAAGCACTCCAGCTTGGCTTTGAGTTGATGTGATCCACAACCCAGAAACCAACCAATGCTTCATAAGAAGTGTTGTGCTCCCCGACCCCAAATCTCCCTAATTTACAGAGTAAACACCTGGTTCCAATGAGCTGATTCCGACTTTTTTCCGGAGATGGATTGACTGGCCGATGATAATCTTGTAACTTCACGCATAAATTATTGTTGTGATTAGGTATGCACTTCACTGCTCATAAATTACCATTGATGGAGGCGTTGCATGCGGGATACCTTTTTTGCATAATGGCACTCAGTGGCATAGGTATCATTTAATTAAAAGTGTTATGACAAAGGACGGGTTCACCTAAACAGCCAAATTCAACCCAGGGAGAAAAGTTGAAGATAAATGGAGAAGCAGATGCTGAGGCGTCCTGAAAAGCATTTACAAGTTGCAATGCGGTAAAATAAACCTCCCTCTAGGTTATTGGCAAACAAAAAATCACCAAGTGAGCTAATTGTTTCCTGAGTTATGAGATGGGTAAGATGCCAGCGACACTGCCTGCATTATTCAATCTCTGTAAGGGGTTCACACGTGAGCATTGCAAACTCCTTGCTCTAACCTAGAAGTCAGCCGTAGTTCAGGAATGGCTTCACTTAAATGTTCAGTGAATTGAAGAGAATTATTGGAGGTTTTCTTTGTCCTTTAAGGACAAATACAGGATGTAATTTGAAAATATGGTAAAGCTTGTCTACGTTCACTCTTCCACTTGGTCAATGAAATGTCTAGCGTGCCCGTAGACATTGTTGAATACAGATGTCCCTTCAAGGGTGCATATGGAGTTGTATACATGATTAGTATTCTGTTTCAACCCTTGATCAAGAGGCCTAACTTTGAATTGTGATAGAATAAAATAGTGAAGGGCATTGTAATTGTAAAAACTATATGTGATTTTTTTTTGAAACATGAAGGGATTGCCCAGGCAGTGGACAATGTTCTGAACAGATATGTCGACACAGAATCATGGGTTACAGACTCTGGTTTGACAGATTGACTTAACAAACCTCATGGACTTGTGCACATGTTCATCCCAAAACCAAAAGTTGTTAAACATAATAATTGTTGACGAGGATCATCATACCTGATACTTCCAAAATAATATGAAATTCTATAAATAGTGTTCAGCACTCAAGTGTTTCCGATTTAAAACGGGTGCAAAATCGCGTCACATGCCTTGAAACTTGTCGGGGACATATCTTGGCGCTAGTTTCAATTGAATGGCGTATTTGTTGTTGTTGTTTTTTAGTCCCCTCATAGTCAAGGTGTAATTAATACCACAGGCTCCATTAACGGCCGGCGGGGGAGATCTCCTGTGAAGTAGTGGTTCAGAAAGCTGTTGGGGCATTGGACACCTTCCCCCCCCCCTCGGGGGTTGAGTGGAGAGGGGGAGGTGTGTGGGAGGGGGGGGGGCTGATGCTGACAGACAGAGAGGGAGTCATTATTCAGAGGAGAGGGGAGCAAGGGGGGGGGGAGTGTGACTTGCTTTGGCTCAGCTTCCCCCAGTCCAAACCCGTGTTAATGGAACCCTCCCAATCGCACCTCGATAAATCACGCATGGGCGACACACACTCTCTCACACACACACACACACACACACACACACACACACACACACACACACTGACACAGACAGACACACACTCAAAGACACACACACACACACACACACACACACACACACACACACACACACACACACACACACACACGCGCAAAGACACAGACACAGACACACACACAGACACGCACACAAAGACACACACACAGACAGACACACACACACACACACACACACATACACTCACCCACTCAGTGTTCCGGCTGGGGAAATGAAAAGATGGTGCAGAGGATGTGTGTTGGTGGGTTGGAGATAGGTGCCGTCGGTGACCGCATCAAGCAGAGGAACCGTTAACCGTTAGGAAACAAGCTCTTGCATGAGCAGTCACCGAGCCTCCACAACAAGATAACAGGAAGAAGGGAAGAAATCCATACGCTTTGTTTAATTCATGCAGTAATAGTGGATGTTTACATCAGATTCAGACGTATCTGCTGGCAGTGAGATACATACACTTGGGAAAAAGACAGGGAAAAACAGACGAAATATGGGAAGGCAAATGCATTTTCCAGTGCCTTTTCCTAATGATTTTCCAGAGTTACGAACTCATTAAACTATGCATCCTGTTACAGCCCAATGTGTTTTTTGAATTCGTACCTCATTTGCAGGCTTAATAGATTAGATTTAATTAAAGTCTTGCTTGTGTGTGTGTGTGTGTGTGTGTGTGTGTGTGTGTGTGTGTGTGTGTGTGTGTGTGTGTGTGTGTGTGTGTGTGTGTGTGTGTGTGTGTGTGTGTGTGTGTGTGTGTGTTTGTAAATGTTCATATGTTCAGCCATGTATGCAACACATAGAAAATGTACAGAAAGTGGGACATTTGTCATTATGCTTTCTTCTTCTCTTCTCTTTCCTTTTGCTATATTAGAGTTCCTGTCGACATTTGTATTGAGGATTATACGTATGATAACGTTAACATCGTGGGTTGAGTTAGACTCTGTGTCTCCATTAATATTGCAATGCTGGGGACGTGTGGAGCCAATAATCTGCTCCGATGAACTATGAAACAATTCAGCAGTTTGAAATATTGCCTTCCAAAGCAGGAAGTTACAGCCAAGCAGCCAAGAGTTGCCGTTATGATTGTTCAAACGTGGGAAACCTAGAGTTTACTATGGCTCTGGTTCATCTTTCTGTTTTTTAAAGAAAAGAAAAAGTCTTGAAACAAGAATCCATTTGAAAGCAATTTTCCAAGCCCATAATACTGATAATTAAACAAATTGTATCATTATGAAAATTTGAACTTTTTTTTCCAGCAAGTATAGTTGCAAAAAGTGTACGTTACTGACCCAGCAAGACAGATTGATTCAATTTCACTCTTTAAGGCCCATGCGTGCATGTTTTGGAACGGAGGGCAAATGGACAGGGAGGCTAAATGAACAGTTCGATCTCGTTTGTTTGCGCCCCATTAGTCGGACCGGTGCCATATTTGTGTGCGTCTGTGTGAATGTGTGCGGCAGCGATGATGACCAACACTTAATAATATTTTTTTATATCGCCGACCATTGTCAGTTTTAATTAATTCCCTGCTCCATCATAAAGACAAACACAAAGGTTAATTGAATGGCTTCAATTTGCGCTTGATTGCACACCACTTAATATCTCCAGTTCAAACAATGGAACAAAAAAAAACACTCTCCAAAGCTGTGAGTAATGAAAAGGGGGTGCTGACATTGTTTTGGCGTCGCCGCCCTCTGTTTATCTGCAGGTCAGTGGGGTCACTGCACGGGCGAGGAGTGCGGCTCCGGCGGGCTCCAGACCCGGACGCTGTGGTGCGTCCACACCGAAGGCTGGACCACCCACCACTCCCACTGCCCGCAGGCGGACAAGCCCGCGAGCCGGCGGCCCTGCTTCAAGGTGTGCGAGTGGCACCAGGACCTCTTCGAGTGGGAGGTGTCTCCCTGGGGCGACTGCTTCCTGGTGCCCTTCCTCGCCAACGAGCTGAGGCCCCGCCCCTCGGAGTGCGTGACGGCGCAGCACGGCGTCCAACGCCGCTCGGTTCGCTGCGTGCGCACGGCCAACCGCACGGCCGTGGCCACGCGGATCTGCGAGTTCTTCTCCGGGAGGCCGTGGGCGGAGCAGGCCTGCCTGATCCCGTGCCCCCAGGACTGCGTGGTGTCGGCGTTCACGGCCTGGTCGGGCTGTAGCAGGACCTGCGGCGCCGGCCTGCAGCACCGCACCCGGCACGTCCTGGCCACGCCCGTGTTCGGCGGGGCGCACTGCCCCAACCTCACCCAGACCCGGACTTGCTCCCACCCGATCCCCTGCCCGTCGGGGGCCAGCGAGCACCGCTACAGCCTCAAGGTGGGCTCCTGGAGCGAGTGCCGGCTGCCCCACCACAAGGACCTGGGGTCGCTCGGAGGCAAGACGGCGGTGGACTACAGCGCCACCGCCGCCACCCCCGTGGAGAAGAACCTAGTGAAGCGGCACGCGCAGGACTCCCTGCTCACTCACCTCCCCCTCCCCCACCCCCACCACCAACACCACCACAGCCAGAACCTCCACGGTCAGCACCACCCCCACCACCACCTCCGCCGCCTCCACCACCTCGACACACAGCCCCATCCCTTCAGCGGCCGCATGTCCTGGGAGCTGGAGGTGGGATATCAGACGCGGCAGGTCCGCTGCACGCGGAGCGATGGCAAGAACTCCATGCTGAGGTAAGCCGTCCCTGGCGTTCCGCCTCCATTATTCACTCAAGGGATTAGCGGGCGCACCTGAGTGGAATCCCCGGGCGATAACGACACACAATTCTTGGTCGCCTTTTTATTTTTTTATTTTTTTCGCTTTCAAGTGGAAATCCCAGATTAGCATTAAAGGCAACGAGACGGTCCGGCTGCCTTCCTGAAAGAAGAATCCTTGGAAAGCGGCCTGTGAAGCTCTTCCAGTTGCGCGGTCTCATGTTAATCTGGGGTTCACTTAGCGTGCCGCACCGGGTCGATCGGGGCCATCCGCCTTAATTAGACCATACAGGTAACTCAAACCAAACTAAATTGATTAAAATTGAAATTGCGTTTTTGCATTCCTTTGGTGCAACAAAATCAACGCTATTCCTTTCTCTTGCGAATCACCTGTGGGGCATTTTAATGGAACTATTATAAACAAGGTATGTTCATTGTAATAAAGTAGCAATTATTTTCTGCCCATTAACTTTTCAATTATGGTTGGATTATGTGGGAACTGCCATTTTAGCAGTCGATTCGCACTATGGTGCAATGCTGCGCCATTGTACTAAATGTCAATTGCTGCTTCATTCCTTACCCCGCTGTTCACACTAACTGGTATTTTCGTTGGATAATAAGGGATTTATTTTCTGCATAAAACTTATATGCAAATCCATACAGACCCACACGTGCACAAACTCATACTGTGAGCCTGACATTTGGTTAAAAAGCATTATGGACAGTTGAAATTATGCATGCCTAAAAAAGTGATCGCTGATATGTTGTATTGATAAATTGTCACAATCTAGATGGTGGAAAGACCATTATAATAAATAATTTGCATATGCTACATTAATAAATTAAAGTACATTTGCTCTAGGAATATCTCTTTATGGTAACCATGGTACCAGGAATCTCTTGGCCGATACTGCTCAATTAAGTCACACTGTAGTGGAGCCATAACCATAACCATAACCATATTCCAATTTGGATTTAATAATTAACTTCTCAAATGTGTCCTGTGCTGATTGCATTGTGAGTATCGAAAACATTAATATAGTTATTCAGTGATACAAACATTGTAATATAACCACTTATGTTCAAAAACCAAAAATGGGAGCCAGGGGGTTCCTCCTTACTGGGTTAAAAGGTCCGGCCGGAGATGGTTCACAGAGCATTGTGACCATATTCACTTCTTAGACACAGCAGGCCTTTTGAATCTCTATTTCCCACCTGAGTTTTGGATTCATTCCGCTTTTCTAATAACCGTCTAATTACCAGGTAAAATGCTAACCGAATGTGTCTGGCGCTCAGAGAATAATGCACGAAACTAATTAGATTGTCCATTTTAAACAATTCCAATTTTGAATTACTTGACTAATACATTTATTCATGTTTCCAAGTGTTGATGGTGGTTCCCTGATTTGTACTCTTTTTACATTTTGAACTCTGCAAAGAAAAATGTAGGCTTTCGTCCACGTGGACACGACTCTGCCTTTAAATGGTAACGACACACATTTCGTCAGACCCCCAGAAAGGTCATTTGTCCGTCAGGGGGCGGAGGTACACAACGTAAGGTCCACCACGTGGCTGGCATTTCTTCCATCTGATGTGCCATTTTCAAGCCCCTCTGAGCAAGCCGCTTCTTCGCAAAAGGCCTAATCAAATTCTAACCCCCGCTGACATATGCCATATTTCTCCTTCATTCTTCCCACCTGTCTGTCTGGGCCCCCAATTTATCTAACTCTGCAAGGGTAATAAAGGGCATTCACTTTTAGATTCAAAGTTTTTCCTTCCTTTGGGTGAAAGATATATTTCTTAGTCTTCCATTTATAAATATATAGTATTCTATATATTCCTACGGTGTGAGTTACAAACAGACATAGGTCGTCCTCTATTTTGAGTCTTTCTCTTGCCTCTTCCCCTCTGCAGTCTTTGTACCCAGGACGACTCCCCTTTGACCTTCCAGTCCTGTGTGATGCCCAAGGACTGCGAGACGTCTGATTGGTCCTCGTGGAGCCCCTGCTCCAAGACCTGCCGCTCCTCTGACCTGTCGCCCGGGTACCGGGTCCGGGCGCGGACGATGGCGCAGATTCCCATTGGTGGAGGGAGAGAATGCCCCACCCTTGAGGAAAAGGAAGCCTGCAACATCATCGGAGACCTGCTACCAAACTGCCCCAGGTGTGCTGGGCTAATATCGAGCATGTTTCCTTTGGCTTCGCATGCAGACGGCGAATTATCGGCTTGCGATAATTCAGAAGCCTGAGGCCTAATGCAAATGTGACACTGATTTTTAATATTCCCTTTTTCATGCCATTTCACCTGAGAGCATTTCAGATGCGTTCTGACATCCTGGAATGCCGCAAACATCCAGCGCGTATCGGAGGGGAAGCGACAGATTTGAACTTTTGACTACTTTATTAGCCATAATAGAAGTAGTGCGCGTCGTATTATCAGTGTCGTGATTGTTATTAGTGTTAATAACCCCAAGGTGTCTTATTAACCCTGTGTTAAAGGAAGTGTGCCTCACAGCCTCATTGTTATGACTGGGATGCTTGCCGTGAGATGAGTTATGGATGAAACAATATGCAGTAAACAAAGAGTCAATGGAGAATATTTTGTTTTCCACTGTGTTGATTCGATTTTTTATTTGCTGATGTTACATGGGGGTGCCTCAAAGCAGAAGCTTTTCATGATTAGGGAAAACTCATTATGGAAATGAAGCATGTGATAGATTACTAAAAGCTGTGCTGATTTTATTTCCTTCTGCGATGCCACGTTCGTCATAGTCAAAACCAAGCTGTATATACATACCATACGTTTGTGTGGGCGTGTGTGTGTGTGTGTGTGTGTGTGTGTGTGTGTGTGTGTGTGTGTGTGTGTGTCTGCGTGTGTTCCCCAGCAGGATTCAAATGCTATAAAGATTTCCAAAGAAGTAACTGAAGCAACTCTACCTTACAGGGGAGGGTTCCAGCCTTACCCCAACCCCGATGTTTATTTCAGAGAAACTCGCGTTAAGAGCTTTAATCAGGACTTTATTATGTAATTAATCATAGATTAATCAGCCTTTGGTTATTTTCACGAGCAATTGTCCTTAGTGTTTACTACTTGGGGTGTGTGTGTGTGTGTGTGTTTGTGTGTGTGTGTGTGTGTGTGTGTGTGTGTGTGTGTGTGTGTGTGTGTGTGTGTGTGTGTGTGTGTGTGTGTGTGTGTGTGTGTGTGTGTGTGTGTGTGTGTGATGTGAGTGCCTGTGTGTGGATGCTTTTGTTTGCAGACAATCAACCTGTGTTTATGCAGGCGTGTAAATCATTTGCCGAATCTATGGATGCATGCATATGCAGAACATGCAACTGTACTTCTTACAGTGTATTACCCTGTCTGTCTTCTTGAACAGAATATGTAACTGTCTGTGAGTATGTACAGTGTAATGTAACTATGTATATGTCAATGTCTGCTTGTGTATGGACAGTCTATGTTGGTGTATGTGTTTGTGTATGTAACTTTGTCTGCATCTGTATTTAAAGTATATGTCATTATGTCACTGAATGTGTGTATGTGCAGTAAATGTAACCCTTGGTCTGTTTGGTCAGGTTCAAATGACAGGAAGTATATCCTTATGTCTGTTTGGCCTGTATTGTGTTTACAGGAAGTTTAACTGTAGATCTGTTTGGTGTTGACAGGAAGTGTAACCATAGGTCTGTTGGGTCAGTGTGGACAGGAAGTGTAACCCTAGGTCTATTTGGTGTTGACAGGAAGTGTAACCGTAGGTCTGTTTGGTCTAATTTGTGTGACCAGGAAGTGTAAACCTAGGTCTGTTTTGGTCAGTGTTGACAGGAAGTGTAACCGTAGGTCAGTTTGGTGATGACAGGAAGTGTAACCCTAGGTCTGTTTGGTGTGGACAGGAAGTGTAACTGTAGGTCTGTTTTGGTCAGTGTTGACAGGAAGTGTAACCGTAGGTCAGTTTGGTGATGACAGGAAGCGTAACCCTAGGTCTGTTTGGTGTGGACAGGAAGTGTAACCCTAGGTCTGTTTGGTGTTGACAGGAAGTGTAACCCTAGGTCTGTTTGGTGATGACAGGAAGTGTAACCCTAGGTCTGTTTGGTGTTGACAGGAAGTGTAACCCTAGGTCTGTTTGGTGATGACAGGAAGTGTAACCCTAGGTCTGTTTGGTGTGGACAGGAAGTGTAACCCTAGGTCTGTTTGGTGTTGACAGGAAGTGTAACCGTAGGTCTGTTTGGTCAGGTTCGTGTGGAGGACCACCGACTGGGGCCTGTGTCGCGTGAGCCCCCTGCTGGGCCCTCATGACCGGCGTGCGGGGAACACCAGCGTCCTCTGTGGAGGAGGGATCCGCACCAGGGAGGTCTACTGCGTCCAGGTCCCCGACCCGTCAGCCCCCCATCACAGGAAGGAGGGTAGGACGCCCCCCCATCACTTCCTCTCACGGAGTATCTGGTGACACTCATGGGAGAGGCGGTCATCAGCACATCATACCTCCACATCACATCCACGTTTATGTTTTCCCTGACAAAGTGAAAGTGAAACCGAAGCCAAAGCATAACCATCCGAAAGCGAAAAGAAGTATAAATTGCCCAAGTCGAGGCGTTTTTGGCTCATTAAATGTGTTTTTTTTTACAGTCATTGTTTACATACAATATGATTCATCCTACTTATTATTTAATGTAATTATAGGCTTCGACGGGGATATCAGTCAGCCAATTAACTCCTAGAAAGTGGTAAAGGCTATGCACATACCAGATTCAAGTATTATAATCTCTAATTTATGTCAACACAAAGGGAAAAAAGGTGAAATATAATTGGCCAGTTGCGAAGTAATTTTTTAGAACATCATAGAAAAGCTCCCACTATTCAAATCCATAGGAGCAACAGAAGAATAAACAAATTGCATGTTTCAGGAGCAGATAAATAAATGCATGTACACACAAGTTAAATAAAGGATTAAGGAACATAAACATCACATAAACATAAAGGATATAAATATTAAAATCGAAAACTGCCAGAGCACCAGTTTAAAGAGCTGGGAAGATTAGGCTCAACTGATTAATTTGCTCAGGAATGTTAGTTCAATGGAATCTTTATTGACTATTGGATGACCACTAAGAGGATAGTAACCAGTTTTTATGATATGAGGTGCGGTTTGCTGCCTGTGTCTAACCACAGAACAAAAAGATTTTTGTGCTTCAGAATTTGAATAAAGAGAAAGATGGGAGAGAATGTATCATCATCCTGAAAAACTGACAGCGGCTAGACAAAAAACATTCCCATAGATGCATCTCATTATA
>NC_044067.1:5519654-5532154 GCF_902167405.1 Gadus morhua | reverse complement strand
CACACGTTTCAATGTGCTTTACGACGGTTGCCAAGGCGAAACCCGGTGTGTCCGCGATATCCCGGGGATTTATGGGGAGAGCAGGCGGAGGAAGGCCGATAGGTCAATAGCAGGAGCCTGGATGCGTACAAAGATCTATGGTGGCTCTTTGCTGCTGCCGCCGGACTCTAAATAAAGGTAGCCGGTCTGGATAAGCCCCCATACACACGTCTCCCCTGGATCACGTTGACCCACACTTTAGCACAGAGCTCGGTTCGGCCCTTCCCTCCCCCCCCCCGCTCTTAGCCCCTACTCAGTCATCGTGAGTTCTAGGTCAAGTTCTTTACTTTTTTCAAATAAAGTGTAGAAAAAATTACGGTAATTGCAGTAATGAACGTTTATGATGCTGTACTCCTAAACATGATAATTGGTGTGACGAAAACACGTGCCAGAATGCAGTCTGTGCGGTTGACCATGTGGGCGCGTGTGCATGCCCCCCGATCCACAATGATCCCCACGACTCCAGAGAGAGAGTCAAAGGGAAAAGGGAGATGTTTTGCCAACTAAACGCCACATCCTATCTAGCCTCCAGGAAGACGGCTTGTCACGCTAAGCCATGCGTTCAGCTGCCACCACGGCGGTCGTCAACCCCTCGTGTTCCTGTCCTGGGTTAGCCGCGAGCGGCTCCGACTGCTCGCGCTGGCGCTCCTCTACAGTGGATGCCGTCCTGGGTGGGGGCGCCACCCAAACACCCCCCTCCACCCCCCCCCTCCACCCTTGTCCCCGCAAACCAGCTCTGAATCCGTAATGCACCTGCTTCCTCGGCGACGGGACGGCTCCGCTCGAGGAGTCACTCTGACTCGGTGCATTTTAATTAGTAATCAAATGAGCTCAGTGAAGCACGGGGGCCCGGCGGCTCTTCCCCGCGGGGGCCCGGGGTGGCGGCGGCGGCGGCGGCGGGCGGGTGGGCGGGGGAGCGGCGGTAGCAGCTGTGAGACGAGCGTCAGGCACATCGCAATTTAGTAGAGAGAGACCGCAGCGGCAGCAGCAGCAACAGCGCTGGGACAGGTATCTGTCCACACGGAGCGGGATAACGAAGCGTCGCTGCTCTGACTCTCTCTCTCTCTCTCTCTCTCTCTCTCTCTCTCTCTCTCTCTCTCTCTCTCTCTCTCTCTCTCTCTCTCTGACTCTCTCTCTCTCTCTCTCTCTCTCTCTCTCTCTCTCTCTCTCTCTCTCTCTCTCTCTCTCTCTGTCTCTCTCTCTCTCTCTCTCTCTGGCGCCTCTCTCTCTCTCTCTCTCTCTCTCTCTCTGGCGCCTCTCTCTCTTGGTCTGTCTCCCCTCTCCCTCTCGCCTATCTCGTTCTCTCTCTGTACTCAGTTGTGTCTTCCTCTTTTCTGTCTGTCTGTCTGTCTGTCTGTCTGTCTGTCTGTCTGTCTGTCTGTCTCTCTCTCTCTCTCTCTCTCTCTCTCTCTCTCTCTCTCTCTCTCTCTCTCTCTCTGTCTCTCTCTCTCTCTGTCTCTCTCTCTCTCTCTGTCTCTCTCTCTCTTTCTCTGTCTGTCTCTTTCTCTCTCTCTCTCTCTCTCTCTCTCTGTCTCTCTCTCTCTCTCTCTCTGTCTCTCTCTCTCTCTGTCTCTCTCTCTTTCTCTGTCTGTCTCTTTCTCTCTCTCTCTCTCTCTCTCTCTAGCTCACGCTCTCTCTCGCGCTCTCTCTCTCTCTTTTGCCTCTATCTCGCCTCATTCTACCCACTCTGTCGTCTCCTCTGTTTTTTTTCTCCTCTTCTCTACTCTCTTTGTCGTCTCTCTCTCTCTTTCTGTCGCCTCTCCCCCACTCTCTTTCTAAAGCCTTTGTGTGTGTGTGTGTGTGTGTGAGTGTGTGTGTGTCTGGTCTCTCTGTGTCTCTCTCCCTCCTCTGTCTGCACCGTGCGCCCGGTAGTCAAACAGTCCTGTGTTGGATGGGAGTGTGAGTGTGAGGTCACCTCCACCAACATTCATTGCCATTCATGGGGCCCGTCCCATTATGTGATACTGCTTGGAAAGGCTCCACGCCGCTTTGTGCCAAGGTTGGTGGGAAACTGGGAGCAGAGGATACCGCCGATACATTATAATTTAGAATAATATCATTTTTTTATCTTCCCTGACTCCACAACGCCCCTCTCATTCCTCACTGCTGCACACCATTTGTTGTTTTCGTTTTTCAGGAAGGGGGTTGTTTTTTGCACTTGGCTCAAGCCGTTGTCTGACCCGCCAACGTTCTCCCTCCCCTTCCCCTCTCTCCCCCCTCTCTCCCCCGTCTCCCCCCATGCAAGGCTTCAGACACCGCAGGCGCCGGGTGCTGTGGGAGCCGGCGGACCTGCCCTCCAAGGCCTGCCCCCACCTGCTGGAGTCGGCCCAGTGCGAGGAACCCTCCTGCTACCTGTGGCGCGTGCGGCCCCTCGAGGACTGCGTGCCCGGCGAAAGCGCCTGCGGACCGGGCACCGCCCGCCAGAACGTGACCTGCGTCGACACCGAAGGTACGCGGCTCGAGGCTTCGTGCAGATATGCCGCGTTGACAGACATGTTTTTGGTTCCCTCTGTTGTTTTGCCGGTGTTCCCATTAGCGTTAAACCCAGTCTTTGATCAGATGGTTGCTCTCTGCGAGTGCCCAGCTTTGAGTGAACGTCAGTGAGCCGGTGGCGGGGTCGTTGTCAGCGCAGTACTCCTGACATACTTCAGAAGGATTGCGAGCTCTGCAACGTGCGCACGCTAGCCGGGTTTCCATCCACTTATTTTTTATGTGCAATGGCGGTGAAATACATCGTCGGAGGTCGATGTACATAGCGCGGCAGATGTCGCTAGCGTTTAACTCACGTAACTGATCAGCTGTGTCCGCTGACGAAGAGTTCCCAGATATTCCCATAACGTGCAAAAACACGGATGATTGCAACGGGTACGAGTGGACCGAAGAGGAGATCTTAATATGGCTTTATCCTGGGAGAAATACCATCAGATGGTCAACGCGATTGTTTTGGGTTTCCGGCTCGCAACCTCTACCTACTCTACCGTATACTATTTTTCACAGCCATGCATAGCGTAGCGCCTACCGTAAAATTCGGACAAAAGTACGTTTTGCGTTGCCTAGATTACAAGCTCAAACCAGGTGAAGGAGACACACCCGATTAGCATCTCCTCTTTGCTTCGTTTCAAAAGTTCACTTAAAAATCCTCCGACAATTAGATGGAAATATGGCCACTCGGTCATAATGGGATCCATTGTGTGACAGTGGCCTTCCCACCACTGTCACTGGTGCGCTGCATTATTCATAAACCGCTATCACTGCAGTTTATGGAGGGTGGCAAACGTTAGTCTGATTAACAGTCAGAATTACAGCGTCCTCACAAGAGCATCACTGCCCATCTCGCACAGATTATAAACCTAATTATGTCATCTTTTATTATTTTTTTCGTTTGTTCGTTTTTTTTTTCTCTCCCGACGGCTGTTTTATCATCCTGTCACATCCGATTACGCGCGTGTTTATCAAGGAGGCGTCGCGAAGGTCCGAAAAAATTAGAAAACCGGGAGATCCTAACGAGGTTTGACAAGACAACGACGGCGTCTCTGGGCCTACGCCAAGGCCCTGTGAAAACCGCCCGCGTGCCGACTCTATTGTCTGCGGCTGTTGACAAGTCTGCTTGCCGCTCTTCATTTAATGAGGCTCGTTGGAGGTATTAATCGGCCTTATTGGACGCATTATTCCAAACATAATTGCTTACTTTCCTTCTTCACGTGGCGCAATATCACGGCCCGGTTGGAAGGACCTCAGACCTTTACGGAGGACGCCGTCTTCCACGCTATGGCTTTAACGACCCAGCCTTCACACTGTATGCAAATCAGCACAAGCAATAATGGGCCCAGGCAGGATTTAATTCCATTCCATATTTATGGATTAGTGGGCTTATTAATATGAAATGTACATAATTGTGCATTGCCGTTGTCATCACCCTCTCCATTATTTCCAATTGCATTTGTATGCCAACGCGAGATGGGTGGAGAAAAAAAAACATTGAAAACTGGTCATTTGTTGTTTAGCTCTCTCTCCTGAGTCATCCGAGATGTTGTTGCCATTTCAGAATGGGATCTCTCACCTGGCTGGAATTGATGTGAGGGATACTCTGCTTCTCTGCTCAGACAGAAATAACAGTTGAAAGAGAGAAGGGGCCGCAGATAGAGCCATAGAAATATTGCAAAGCATGTGTCTGTGAAAGAGTGGGAGAGGGAGGGAGGGAGGGAGGGAGAGAGACTCAGAGAAAGGGGGAAAGAGACTAATCCCCAAAGACAGAGGTTCAGAGTGTGAGAAAGAGCTAAATTCTCTCAGCTGTCTTCAGAAATTGACGTGGCTGACAGGACCAATTTAGTGCCCGTTCAATATGGCTCCATCACCGTCTTCATGCCTGCCCGTGGCTACCTGGCTGTCTGATACCGTCGGCCGTGTTCCGTACTTTTTAGAGTGTCTCTGTCCTCTGCCTGCTCGATAGATTGATTGATGGAAGAACACCTAATTGGACGGATGAATTTGTATTTTGTTGTTGACTTGGGATACAATCAATACACTTTTTTTTTTTTTTTTCCTCTACCACGTCGACCCCTAGCGACCTTTCCGGATCTTGTTTTCGTGCGTGAACATGCTGTTAGCTGTTTCCCTGTTGTGCTTGACAGATTCATTTGGTCGGTCTTTGAGAGAAACAGAATCAAATAGCCTCTTCGACCGGTGGCTCGCTCCACTACCTCCTCGCTCCCCCGGGTGTGATGCGTGCGTCAAATACATTTTTTTTTGTCCGCAGCTCGCAGACTCCCAACAGGACCGAGATGCCATGGTTTTATTCTTAACTTTTTAAGATTTAGAAAGTCAGACAGTGATATTAAATGTTTCTGTGCTGCTTGGAATCTGCAACACTACGAATTATAATTGTTCCTAAAATGCGTGATTTGTCTTTCGAACAGTAATGTCTGAGATTTAGTTTATTGTAAATCAAATATGGGCCTTTGCTGTTTGAGTCGAATTTATGCAATATCGATCAGCAATGGCTAGAGATATGTCCAGGCTGTTTGAATCTACAAGCTAGTTGAAATGTAACACATTGCTACTTTAAACTGCTTAACAATTTCAGCTCTCCCTGATCCAATTTTATAATAAATAGTCTTTCCATCCCAGGGGTACTGATAAGCAGCCCAATCTGCTGCTAATGGCACCGAATAATGAGTTAAATTATCCATTTATATGTTGAGCACAGTGGGTAGTTTGCACAGCAGGTTCATTCTGCGTATGCTTGTTTCTCATGTATTAAACACTTTAAAAACAACTTAAAAACAAAGTTACGTTCGTAGGGGAAATTGCTACCTTTTTATGCAGTGGCTCTTTTGAACTTTAAACGAGTCTTGTTTTGTTATGGCAGTAATTAAAAAAAAGTTTATTTCAATATTTCAGCAAATTAATAAATTTTCAGCAAACTGTTTTTTCATTCATGGCTGCGTGGAGTGAAAAAGCCGTTGGTGTCCAATTTCCCAACATGGCTTCTTGTTAGCATTGTCCATTTCATGCTCTATGAACTCCCTATGCCGTTCTGGTGGGAAGGGATACTTTCTAAGGAAAGTAGAATAATGCTTTAGCTTCTTCTCTGGCAGATGAGTTTCCTTGACAGGGAACTAAAATGAAGATCTACAGCAGCCCCACGATCCACCATCAAAGGTGAGCCAACCTGTTGTATTGCTAAGCCAAAGTGCGAGGCAACTTCAATCAGCTCATGAAGCACTCTGAAATTGAAAAGGAAGGCAATCCATTGCATCTGATATATTGTCTACACGACCACATTAAACGGTGTATATTCTGGGGAGAATCCTGGGCATCCAGCCCTACAAACAAACAAAAAACACCTCATTCCATTTCCCCTGTTCTGATTATGTTTTGTTACAGACAATTATGTTAAAAGAAGCGAGGGGATGCACAAGAAAGCCAAGACATCCAAGCCCTGTGGGTTTAGCGGATGGCAGATGGAGTTGGTTTATGTGGCCATGCGTTATACTGGCAGGAGGTGTCACCCTGACTTACAACCACAACACCCCTGATCAGGAATACATGGGTAAAGAAAAAAAGACAGAGAAAATAATCCATATTACGAATAATTAGGTCTGCTAATTTCACAAAGATCTAAAATAATAAAAGATTAGATCGTTATTAATTAAAAGGGGGATTAAGAACTCTTAAACCTCTTCAAATGAATATAAACTGGCAATCAGCCCGTCCTCCAAGTCTTTATCTCTATTTGGACCTAGATCTTCTCAAGGATTAAACTAGCTGGTTCCAGCTGGTGTATGAAAAGGCTCAACCCTAGCGTCCTACTCCCTGAGCATGTATACAATACGTTAGTGTCGTTCAAGGCGACCCTGCTCCCACTGAGAACTGAGACGATTCTGTGTGCTGTCAAAGTAACTCAAACCACTACAAACGCAGGTGTCAGTGCATTCCAAGATTCAAATAGAAGGCAGCAGGCTCGTGTGTTTCAACTCTTTGATCGCACTCAAGGACATTTGTCCCCCTTGCAATATGGAATACATGTATCCCTCCACCTCTTCTCCTCCTCTATCTCCACCCAGGCCCAAGGTTCACACATGGGGGACTTTCTTCTTCTCTTTCCCGGAATAGTCCATTCGACGGTGGAACATCAATAAGTGTCAAAGCAGGGGCGATGCAAGACTCGCTGCGCTATAGGATGGTTGACGGCCTTGGGTCGTGATACTGAATAATATCTCGGCAGCCTCCAAGCGAACCTCTTGTTTGCCTGGGGGCACGATATCTACCTTGACCTCACCGGATACAGTGCTGACACACCATGCCTGATGTAAACAATCCTCCACCACCAACAGCGTCACCTGCATAAGACGGTGGCCCGGCTGGCCTTCAAGTTCATAGTGTGTCTTTAAGAATGGAGTGGGATGGATATGACCCATATATTTGAATAGTACAAAGCTGCTCTGAAAACCACCAAGCCTGTAAAAGTTATAAAAGCAGGTTGTAAAAGCTAACCTGAAAGCACCTCAAGGGTATGCTTCATTCATCGTCCTGCCCCATGCTCCTCCTTCTAAGGTGTGTGCCATTCGTCAGGTCAAGGCCTTAACCCAGGCATTGATTCATAATGACAAACGCCTGAAAAGTTGAAATCACTGAAGGGGATCCAGCACCTGCAGTCACCCAGGGCGGAGGAGATGGATTTATGGTGGACATGGATTGATTGCGGTTCCAGTTTGCTTTCTTACCTTTAATTTTATTTTTTTTACCTTTAGAGAGCTTTTTTCCAAGAAGTGTCAGAATTCTACAGCGCTGCCACTTGTCACCGAGTTGTTTTTGTTTGTTTGGCTTATCACTGAGATGTCCGTGGTTCCCCCATGCGTCGACTGTAGCCCTATCAACGAAGTAACTGCAACAGCGAGATACCCGCAATCAGACCAGGGAGTGACGCTGATTGATACGGAGTTTGCCGTTTGTTGTCAGCAAGGCGCCACTGTGTCCACTGAAGTCGAAAGTGTTCCCTGTCACTGCACACTGAGGCACATTTATCATCACAGTAATTAAGTACACGACGTACCTTCGCGACATTAGCAACTTTTCTTGAATTAGGCAATCCATCAAAGTTTGACATGGACCAATGCACAATTAAGTACATCCAACGTATGACGTATATTCCTTAATTTAACCATGCATGTGAAGTTTGCAAGAGACGAGGATGGCAGGAAAGTGTCATAATTCATGCTGGACTTTCAAGTACGAGTGAAGAAGGACAATAAGGCATGGGACATGCCTTGAGTTTCAGGTCAGCTTCGAGTGTAATATAATCATTTGTTAGTCTCACACATCAAGAATACCGCAAAGGACTGAAGACGGTGGTGTATGGTATCTGTCGTTCTTTTACCAGATTCATTCAGTCAGCATTTCAGGTCTTATTGATGTCATTTGTCAGTAAAGGTATTCCTCTACGTCCACATGGAAGTTCTGTTTCAGTTGAGCTTCTGTAGGGAAGATTTGAGAGTTGGAAAGAGAGGCAGCAGAATAGAGCCAAAGATTAAAACATCCCAAAAAAGAAACATACGGTTCCTGTGGCTGTCGCATGACTGTATATCCCCCGGAAAAAATGATTGTATCTAAATAAATGATAGTTATACTATAATATATAATATGTAATAGAAGCAGACTCCATGCCTATTTTCAGAGAATGTATGGGGCGGCATTTGTGGCTCTCTAAAATATGTAAACATGTATAGAAAAGTGGTTCCTAAAAGTGGTTAATTAAAAAATATTTTAAGCTATAATTAGTGGTAGTGTGTCTATTTCAGAAGATCATTTGATAAACGTTGGTGATTTTATTGACCTCCCCTCCGGAAAATACTTGAAAGAATTCCATGTTTGTGGCAAGGAGTAATGAGATCTTTCTTGTTGTGCGCATGACAAGAGTCTTCCACAAGGCTAGGAAGACATATGACTTAAGCTACCGAGCTAGTCCCGCGTTTTAGGGTAGTGGCCTTCGACTTAGGCCTGAAGAGAGGGGTTTGATTTTTTTTTAGTTTAAATCTCAAAATCAAGCTATTTTTGCCTGGTTGCCGACCCTAGCTGAAAGAATTACATCAAATTACGTAAATTATTCAATAACTCCTGAAATCCTGATTATGATTGCACATGGCTAGTGCAGTTCTTTATCTACTAATGTTCTTAAACTGCAGAGGAAGTTTCAAGGGAGAGATGCGTAGGCGTATTAAAAGAGTGTCAGAGGAAGAACACTGCAAATGTGCATTTATTTCTCCTTGAAGGCTTGTTGTAAAGAAACGACGTGCTTTATATTATTTTTCCTTTTGTGAATTGATCAACATGTCACTTGGCTGCTATAAAATCTGAAAAGCTGTCATCGTGTGATCGTGTGACCCTGTTATTTAGCCTCCATTCTCCACCTGTCCACCAGATGTCCTTGGATCTTTCCCCTCGCTTCACAGATCCCGCCCCTCCCATCTGCAATCCCTTCATCCCCCCGTTAGTCGGTCCCATTATATACCACTTCCTTTGTTCCGTTGTCGGTACGTTATTATTGTCTGTACCTTTGTCTGCCTCGTTTCTAGTCGTCATTCTCTTCTATGCCAGTTTGTTGGAATTGAGATTTTGAGTTTTAAATAATTTTTGTACGACTAACCTCTTGAGATGAACCCATTTCGTTTTCAAGGGGGTCCTTGACAACAAAGTACAATAACAACATATTAAGAACATATTTCTTAATAACAAAACAAAAGACAATCAAAAAAAGAAAAATACATCACACACAAACACTCACATACACACATACAGCCCGGAGTTTGTTAAATTCCCGAGCTCTCGTCCACATTTGGGCCGTATCCCTTTTGTTGCTGCTGCCCTGTTCGCTGGGGTTGTGTGTCAATATGCGTTAAGCAGAATCACCTCCTCTTTTTGTATCGCAGTCATAACATTGCAAAGTGGTCTGATAAATTGCGAAAAGCTTTGTTTCCTCTGTTGTACCCATTGTTTGAGTGTACTGTATCGGTATCTGTTTAAATGTCCTCCTGAATAAGCGAGAGGCTGAGCCGTGGGTTGAATCAAGTTAAGTGCTCATATCTGTCGTTAGTGCTGATGAAGGGACATCCAGTCGGGGGTCCCTCTCCGCCCATTCTCTGCCTCGCAAGTAAGATATGAAGCTTCTGCAGCATGCTGTGTGGTGCCATTATATCTGATGAGCAGATCTCTGTAGGCGCACACAGAAGGTATGCAGTCGTAACATCAGAAGCTGTATTTTGTCCGGTTTTCTTATGCTTTCTCTTTCGGTTTCAGCAACCTTACGAAAATTGCCATTTATCTCACAATGCATGATTAGCTGCCTTTCTTATTATAATTTATTATATCATATTTATTATATCATATAATGAGATACACAGAGATAGCGGGGTTCTGTTTAGAATTTTAAGTGTATTAAATGATACACCGATTTGTAATAGGTGACGGAGCAGAATCTCATGAAACATGTAGTCTAGAGACTGAGTGTATGAATGGTGTATTATACACAACAACATGGCATGTGGTGGGTAATTAATTAGCTAATGTGGCAGATTCTAGCAGTATAAAGTTTCTTCCGCAAAGACCTGTGTTATTCCCTATTTCTCAAGACATCTACTTGTTGGGTCAGCTTATATTTGCATCAAGTCGTTGTTATGCTGTTATTGTTATACTAATTGATGTCACCTACCGTAGAGTAAGTGACATCGGAGTCTTGGAAAAACTATAAGTGATGGGTTGTTTTGTTATTGTTTTCGTAGCCTTTTTCCCTCTCAGTAATCAAACAATGGTGTTGGTTTAGTATGTTGCTGCTGTGCTGCAACATCGCAATGCTAAAGATTACATTGCGTTTCCATCTCTGATAAGGTATGGATTAAAAGTAAAGTATGGAAAGTATGCAAGTCTGGGTGAAGACCCTCCTCTTCTATAGGAAGGTGCCTTGAATGTGCTGAAAGGGCTCTGTTGTCATTCCTCTTAAAAAGTAATACAAAGATTAGAGTGACGGAGCTGTAGGCGAAACGTGGGAGCGCAGCTGGGTGTGGGAACACTCTTCCCTCACAGGACCCCATTTTTCAATAAAGTTCTCAAAGAAACACAATAACGTGAAACACAACTCTGCAATTCCTTTTTTCCATATTATAATTTTTTTAAACGTCGGAGGATCACGCGGCTGGCGTTTTCCCCTTGCTTCCCGTTCACCTCTCTTTGGAAGCAAGCTGAAAAAGGGATGCCAGCCACCTCACGTGCACAGGCATGACAGCAGAGGTGTGGAGCGGTGACAAGCTGACAGGAGGGCGTGCACGGCTTTGCCCGTCATTCACAAAACGAATGCCCGCGGTGAGAGGTTGACTCTCACGCGGTCTACTGTGCGCGCAACTTTTCCCCTCAGCTCACCTAGGCTGGCGTGAGCGTCGAAAAAATCTCCAGCGCTTCAACTTTTCCGTCAACACATTTCCGCTTTAAGTTCGCTGGGGCAAAAAGACAATGAACTCCCACACACACTGGGAAATGGGGCTTTGGAGTTCAAACAAATTATGTAAAGTATCAACAAGTTTTCAGTTTCTCCCTGTTTGAGTGCTGCGACTTGTTTTAGCTGAAATGGGTGTTTTTGCACATGTGGCATAAGAGCATGCAAATCGCGCCCTTTAGACACCGCTTTGAAATGATTTTACCGCCTTACTCCAATGGTAAATGCCATCCCACTATATATGGATATGCATAGGACCTCTGTGTCAAGCTTCCCCGCGGTGGAACAGGCGTGAGGGTGGTTAACTGCCGGCACACTTCCCTCTCATCCATGTCCGACTGGCCATCTGTAGCAAGCAGGGGGGGCTCTCTCGGGGGGGCGCTTGACAATGCGACGCTAAATCATAAATATCCCCAGCCCCCGCTTAAATAACCGCCAGCGCTGTGTGGTGTTCCCCGACCGGCCCAGGCGAGTCGGCCTACTGCGGTCGGGTGTTACATCAGCGTACACGAGCCCGCTGCCTCTAGTCGTCACAGTCCCATGCTGGTTCCCGCTGGCGTGTGTCAAGTACGTTCCTTTTTGTTTTCTCTTACAGTAGTGGGAGCATAATTGGTTTGGGTTTGCATAGTGTTGCTCCAGTAAGGAGTGTGAAGGTTTCCCTGTGTTCCATGCACGCACTTCAGACACATGCACCATGCATGTGTCTTATTGATTATTAATAATGCACTTTATTCAGGAAATGCTCGGACAGAACACGCAGAGAGAGAGTCGACGCATTGAAACTGCACAAAAACTTCCCCCAACAAAAACGAAACTACAGGTCTTTAGGCTCTTTAGTTTGCTCTGTGTTGCGGTCGAACCCTGCCTATAGGAGGGAGGGATGGAGGGAGGGAGGGAGGGAGGGATGAATGGATGGCGGGAGGTGGGGGAGAGGGTGGGAGGCTTCTCCTCTGGAGACTTGTTCTATTTGTTAACTTCTGGAGGCCGGAGGTCCATCCACCTCACGAGTGCTGCTCTTCTGTCTCGACTGATGAAAGAAAGCCTGTATCTGTACTATGGCCCGCGGTAGTTCCACGCCGGAGAAAGAGCTCCCGCTGCACACACGCCGGTTGCTTTGATGGCTGCAGAGAGCAGGGGGCGTCTCTTTAAACTTCACGGCTGGAATGCAGAGAGTAGTCTCCGAGGTGGATTGCCCCTTGCACTCTCTTTCTCTCGCTCTCTCTCGCTCGCTCTGCCTCCATGAAAGGCCGCTATCTATGGTCGGGCAGGCTGTAGCTCTCCCACTGCCTCTCTCTCCCTCTGTCTTGCTCTCTCTCTCTCTCTCTCGCTCTCTCTCTCTCTCTCTCTCTCTCTCTCTCTCTCTCTCTCTCTCTCTCTCTCTCTCGCTCTCTCGCTCTCTCTGCTCACTTGTTGGAGAGTACAAAAGAGACAAATTGACAACAAATCTGCCCTGCAGTTGTTGTTCTAGGGCCACGTG
>NC_044067.1:5492154-5514654 GCF_902167405.1 Gadus morhua | reverse complement strand
CCTTGCCCGTGTTCCTTTCCTAGTTTGTTTACGCCGCCATTATATTCTCCTCTTCCAGCTGAACAATATCAAACTGTGCTGAAGGCTCCTGCACTCTCTGCTCTAACGATGTTATAGCGATCACTAGGAAGGTCCCCTTTTGTAAATAATTCAGGTGGTTTGTCCTGCTCAAGCCAATGTATTATTGACAGCGCAATAAAGTTGATCATGGAGAGGTGTTTGTGTGCGTCCGTGCGTGTGTGTGTGTGTGTGTGTGTGTGTGTTGTTACCTCCTCCGCTGTGGCCCAATTCCCCCATAGGGCTGTCGTTTGTGCACTACCAGCAGATGTAGACCTTCTCACAGTGCGCCCCTAATAAAATAGCTTTTACGGTATCATACACACATACACACACACACACACAGCTTGTGCGTCGCTATTCATCATAGCCACAGAGTAAGTTTCTAGTGAGTCACAAGTGTGCGTTTGCCCTGGGAAACAGACCTGAGAGTTGACGTATCCGAGCTGATCGGGTATGATTAACACTCTGGAGACACGCTACACACACTCTGGCGTCCGGTGCTGTAGGAGGGAAGGTAATGGACCACGTGGGGGTCTTCTGAATTCGTACCGGTGTGCGTTGTTAGTTTTTTCCCGGGACTTCTGCTTTGTTGTTTTGTTTTTCCGAGCCAGACTTTGCCGCAAGGTTTTGTGGGCCCACTAAAGTGACCTCTTTCTAAACAGCTCTCACCTGAGGAGGAGGACTCCCGAGATGGTATTGATGTTGTGTGGAGGTCAGGTCACTCTGCAGCCACTGCCTGCTGGTGTACATGCATTGCCTAGCAACAACAGCCTTCGACTCACGCTATAAGAGTCAGGGGTGGACCGGTTTCCGGTTCTTCTTGTTTCTTGTTTTCTTTGACTGCATTGGGTTTTAATTAGTTTGTCGTATTTGGAATCTACCGGGTGGAAAGTTGAAAGAACACAATTGTTCTTTTCTGTATTGTTCAGACATTGCATTAAAAATAAAAGACAGTTTTACGATGAAAACGGTAGCACTTACAGTACATCCGCTGATTACACTGTGTTACATGACCGTGTTCGGTGCAAACAAGCGCACTTGCGGCATTCCTAACGTGATAAAAACGATGCAACTATAATCATCGTAAACGCTCCCGGCTCATCCATCATCATTAGCCCGAAGAGCGCAATAGCCCGGGTCCTAGCGCTCAACCCCTTCCACCCCGGCTCCGCGACGAGCAGCTCACAGAATACATTTCCCCTTCCAGTTCTCAACCGTGTCCCCTGGCTCGCGTGACGGGTGCTGGCGGCTGGCGCCGGTGGTGTGGGTGGTGGTGGTGGTGGTGGTGATGGAGGTGTGAAGTCGCGGTTGGTGGCGAGGGGGAAGGGGGGGGGGCTTGAGGGGGAGGTAGTGACAAGCTGTGAATAATACTCGGAGGGAGGCTTGAGTCTCATGTCCCTTACCCACCCTCGCCCAAGAAGCAGCACTTTGATCCCAGGGTTGGCCGAGTTGGGCTTCTCCCGCGGCGGGAGAGGATATGGGATCCTACGCTGCGGGGGGGTTGGTGGGTGGTGGGTGGGCTATGGATGAGATGCTCAAATCAGGTTGTAGGGGGGAGCGAAGTCTCTGCCCACCACTGAGAAGGAAGGAAACTGAAGTGTGAGGGATGGGGACTGTGTGCAATGTGTGTGTGTGTGTGTGTGTGTGTGTGTGCGTGTGTGTCTATGTGCGTGTGCGTATGCCTGTGTCTGTGCATGTGTGTGTGTCTGCGTGAGTGGGTCTGTGTCTGTGTGTGTGAGTTTGAGAGTGTGTGCGAGTGTGTTTGTGTCTGTGTGTGGGAGTTTGAGTGTCTGTGCGAGTGTGTTTGTGTGTGTGTGTGTGTGTGTGTGATAGTGAGACACGTACCGGGGCTCTCATTCATGAGAGGACATCAAAGCGCATAACAGCGTTAGATTTTTGCATAGCCTCCCCTTAAACCCAGCCCTCTCAGAGCTGATAATGGATGAAATTCGAGACACCACCGTGGGGACTTATTATGGTCTGCGGAGTGGGCATGTCAAATAAACGATGGCTTTGGTTATTTTTTTTTTTTTCTTCAAGCGAAGTTGATCTGGGAGATGCGACGGTGACCGCCTTTGTAATGGCGTCCTTGGCACCCGAGGAGGTGATCCATCTGCCCGCCGGTCCGCTTGCCCCCTCGCCGTTCTGGGCTCTAATTAGACAACCAGCGCGCCCAGACTTTGATTGATTCTGCTCCTGCATCACGTCTCCTTGGCGACCACCAGGGATACTTTGTACCCTCACCCTGGGGACGGTCGAGTACCACGCGACCACACCCCCGCTCTGAAACAGCTCCACACAACCACCCCTGTGAGGGGCGCAGCACCACATCACACACGCACGGTCCACTTTGACTTTGTGGCGTCGGGCGCCACGAACGGAGCAGCTCCTCCACGCCACGATGCGCTCTGTTGGACGTCGGCAAACAGCGCGTGTGGCGTGTGTTGTTGAATTTCATTTTGTTTCTGTTTGAAAAGACTGAAGAGTGTTTTATTATTTAGATTGTAATCAGGGGAGACTGTGCCAAGGTGTGGCATCCTTGAAAGACATTGCCTGTTAATGAATACTAACGAAGCTAATTAGTATTCACCAACCCCCCGCTGGGTATTATATGATGCATAAAACAGTGGTCCCCAACTAGCCGGACGAACCTTTGTCTTTTCTCGCCTTTTTCTTTTTTTTTTCTCTGAGCAGCTTGAGGTCTCAGAGAAGGAATAGAAAAGCAGCGAGAAACATTTAACTGCAAATATTTGTCAATTTTCCAAATTTCACAAACACACGCAGAGCATCAAGGGGCGATGTTGCAATCCGTCATGTGGTTCCCGGACCTGGAGGAGACGTGTGAACTCAAGGACAGGCTGGTTGTTTCTCCCCACGCCTGGCGCTGTTACCGACCCGTGTCAGGCCACTTATCACCGGGTCGCTCCCGGGGAGGAAAGAGACCATTTCACCAACTCTGTTTGTCTGATCCTTCAGGTGTCCGGACTCTGCTCGGCCAGATACCCTGCGACCGTGTGTGCTGCCCTGTAGGAGAGACTGCGTCGTGACGCCCTTCAGCGAATGGACAGCCTGCCCCACCCACTGCACACAAGGTGACCACGCAGCAGACCTGTATGCACAATGGCAAAGATTTCCGGGTAATCCTCCTGTTGGTTTGAGTCGAGGGCTGGGTCTCAAGAGTCGAGGGTTTTTCCTAAAGATGATGCCAATTTAGGAAGCTTTGTTTTTGGAGGTACCTGCATTGTGAAAGGGGGTTGACGCCGTGAGACAGACTAACCAGTATCGTTTGAGAACAAACAAAAGGACAGTTTTTACGTACTGCTCACTGTGGGGAGTGAAGGCAAGGTCGCTATGCTGTGGCCACACAGCTGTCGCTTTTCCTTTTTCTTTTTGGAAAGGAATCAATCAAATAACAGCGGTCAATTAAACCTATAATAAACTGTTATATTTACAAATTCTTGTTATCGGGCAATAAGTTTGATGTGTGCTCCTTATTCTTAAGAACCCTTAAGGTAAGACCGCACAAGGCCACCATCCGAGTCTGAAGTGCACGACAATCCTCCCAGAACCCTGAGCTCCTGAGAACTAAAGGAGAAAGGCTCGAGAGAAACATCAACAGAATGCCTCCCTTTAGTATCGGTGAGGAATAAACACGGTGGCAGATAGACAGGCATTACACAGCAAGGGAACATAACGATATGAATAGGAAAGACGTTATCACAGCAGGGAGGGGTGGGGGGGGTAACAACTGTGGACTGTGCGGCGGGAGAAGCACTGGAATGAGGACGCAAACAAGACGCATAGAAGGGCATTTTATCCCGCCAGCAGCTCAGCGGGAACCCGCTATCAACGAACAGGGTCGCTCCGGGCCGAACACGGCTCATGCATTCACACAGAGGTTGTCATTAATACGCATGAGGAGTTGCACTCAGCACCGGACGCCACTACGGCGGCAGACTGACCGCAGGAGTAGGCAGCTGGGTAGAGGGGTGGGATAGGCCAACTGCAAATCCTGGTGGACCACCGAAGCACATTCCCATTCATCACAGTGATGGCGGTGGCTACGGCAGCAGCAGCCAAATCAGGAACAGGTTCTACAGTAGGAGCGGCATCACAGGCGCTGGTAGATGGAGAGGCCTGTGCTATGAAAATAGATATGGATATGAATAATATGTTGAAACGGTTTCCACCACATTAAAGGGCTCTTCAGTATATAACAAGGGGTGATACAGGGTTAAAAATGAAAGTCAAAATAGACTTACTCAGAGTTGTCTTACGAGTTGGCCGACGAAGTCTTGGCACTGAATTCCGGGCTAACAACGAGGCAATTTCCCTTAAATATAACTCGAATCAAATTTCAAGTAAGGCACGCGATTGTTTTACGGGTAGATTGGTGTGGCCAACTCGTCGGTAAATATGCTCCAGTCCATTCGGTCCCCTGATGATGTGATTACTGTCCTAATTGCCCCATTTTCAATGTTCAGTAATTAGTGTTGTGTAATGAGCCTTGGAACCCGAGCCAAATGAAGCCATTACAGTTTGATGCACGTCTGGACCGATGGTTTCGCACCGGAGGACAACTCCGCCGCCGTAACCGCTCGGACGTGAACGCAATCGGGAACGCTTTTTTAATCGGGAACGGCAGAACTTTTGTTGACGCGTTTATTCATTTTTATGTCTTTGTAGATGGGTTATGTTTTCTGCGTGTCGTGTCCTCGTAAACATCTCGCTCTCGTTGTGTTCCCGAGGTCCGTCGTGGACGTCCCCCGGACGATTTGTCGGCCATGTTAGCTTCTTGTTCCTCTGTCCCGCAGCGAACGCCACGGCGGCCACGCAGTCCCGATACCGGACAGTGATCCGGAGAGCGGCCCACGGCGGGCAGGAGTGTCCGGACACACTCTACGAAGAGAGAGAATGTGAATCTCTTCCCTTGTGTCCAGTCTACAGGTCACACACACGCACACACACACACACACGCGCACACGCACGCGCACGCACACACCCGCACACGCACGCACACACCCGCACACGCACGCACGCGCGCACACACGCACAAACGCACACACACACACACACGCACACATATGCACAGTCACTCACTAACTCTGACATACATGTATATACAAAAACACCCATGTATACACAACCACACGCAAACACACACACATACTAATGTACACACACACACACACACACACACACACACACACACACAAATGTATGCACGTACAAATACACACCCACACACTGTGAAGACAAGACCCGTGAAGACACAGGCATAAACCCACTTTCTCTCACTTTCACTCTCACTCTCATGATCACACACACACACACACACACACACACACACACACACACACACACACACACACACACACACACACACACACACACACACACACACACACACAAAAACAAGCACGTTTGTAGGTGGGGTTGAACCTCACTTCAACCGCACTTCGATTTTATCATGATTCTGTAGAAAACCAATCAATGCATTACGGGATAAGATTCCATCAATACAGTGTCGCAAACCATTAGTTTTAATGACATAAAATGCACCGTACTTATTAACGATCGACCGGGCATTAGTGGAGTATAGACGGTTAAAACCACAATCCCTGCTTAAAAAAACCCACAGCATTTATTTTCCACAGGTGCTACACTTAAACCAAAACGAAATTGATTTATCCTGTTAGTCCAACAACCACATCAAGACTGACGTATCGCGACGCCTCGGTGTTGCCTGTTGAATCTCAATCCACGTGCGCCGGGGGAGCGCACGCCCACGCATACATTTACACATCACTGTTAACCCCAGCCGCGGGACTCACGGGGGGCCAGGACCCGCACCCCAATGCCATTTCCGTGCGGTGCATGCAGGGCACACTTGGAACACACTGAGCCCAATCAGTATGCCCTGTGTGGGCCCTATTTTTAAAACCCTATAGCTCCAAAACAATCTTCAGAAGCCGAGGCAGACGAACAGCAACCGTTGTGGGTTTTATTTTTTCCGTCCTTGGAAAGCATAGAGAACACTGTTCTATTTTCGGTGGATATTGGTATTCCACTGCAGACATCTCGATGGGCAAAACCGCAGAACCGATTTACTCATTTGTATATCAAGCAGCAGTCACTCTGTGGCGCTGGACGGTGAATGCTGGCCTAATGCCACACTGGCTGACCGGTGACCAGGAATTAGCATCAATTAGCAGCGCTTAAGAGCACGCAGCCGTGTCCCGTTCTTTATCTCATATGATTGCAGAACCCTTTAGGTGCCTCTGTTCCGTCTGTTGCACTGCTGTCTATCGAATCAAACCCATGGTTGTGAATATCTATCTCCTCATATTCACAGGTGGAAGACGAGCAAGTGGCACAGCTGCACGCTGGTTCCCGGTTCCGTTCGGCAAGGCGTGGCCGCCCCTGGGGAACCGTGTGGAAACGGTCTGGAGACGAGAGGCAAGTGCCCATACCCCCTTTCCTTTCCTTTTCCTTGTCTGTCTCCGCGCCTCTGTCTTTCCGGCACATACGCGTGACGCTGCCGTCCTTATCTGATGTCACTTAGCGGGGAATGCTTCTTTTTGGGAAGGGATTCTTTAAGAACGCCGGCGACATAAAGAGGGCTGCCAATGTTGTCAGCAGACGGGAGCAGCTGGAGTCGGCAGAGTGCCGCGCGGTGATTGCATCACGCGACTCGTCTCTAGTTAGTGAAGGCGTCGGGTGCGCCGACAGCAGCGGCTCACTGTGACAGGAGAGGGAAAGACTAGTAGTCGCGACCCTCTTTCTGCATGCGGCCTGGGCATGTGCTTTCACACCCCCAAGACGCCAACCTTCTGAACACAACCGGGCACGTTTAACTCACCGCACCAACCCGTTCCCCCTGTCCACCCACCCATAAGTTCCAGTGTGTGTGTGTGTGTGTGTGTGTGCATGTGTGCTTTCTTATGTGTGTGTGTGTGTGTGTGTGTGTGTGTGTGTGTGTGTGTGTGTGTGTGTGTGTGTGTGTGTGTGTGTGTGTGTGTGTGTGTGTGTGTGTGTGCACTCTGCACACTCTCTCCGCATGTCAAACTCTGTGTTTTAAAAAGGCAGGCATCAACACGAGTAAAGGCACACACTTACACACACAGAAGCCGAAAAAAAAAAAAAAGGGGCACGTTGCGCGAGGGAAACAATTGAGAGCGAGGGAGTAAGTGCGTAAGCGAAAGAGGCAGAAAGACAGCTCAGACAAATTGGAAGCCGATGAATAGCGTCACAACCGGGAAAATCTACTCAAATGAACACGAACCATCTACCGACCACATCCATTCGAAAACAACTTAACAACCACTCTGACGCAAACTGCAAATAGTATAGATTCATTGCGGCCGTAAAAATTTGCACAGTGGTTCGGAATCGCCTCAAGTGTCATTTAGACACTACAAGTCCTTTGTCTAGAATCAAACGCGCTCCGTTGCAGATGTAGACCTGCTACCGAGCTGTACACATGCCTCCATATTGTCCGTCTCCCCAAATCCTGTTGCTCCCGCAGTAAAGGCAAAAGCAGCCCTATAGCCAATGTTTCACGGTCGTTAAAATGCCTCAGTGTTAATTGGATCATTTCAGACTCGTTTCAGAGGAAAGAAAATGTCCCTATAAATCGTAGAAAACTAGCTGTTGCGGCTAATTTACGAAGAGGAACGATGTGGAATGAATGTGTTTTTTCCCTGGCTGCCATCGGTGGGCACTCCCCCTGAGTAGCTCGGAGAACGGCTACTCTTAGCCCGAGCTGCGCTGCTCTTGCGCCGCGGGCTAATTATGAAAAGCATTTCTCAAGTGAGTTTGTGTGACTTTTTCCTTGAGAAGTATGTAGCTCGCGCCCAGGTTTCGGAACACCCCTCTTTGACCTTTACAGCTTAAGTATTTGAATATGATTTGAAAAGAGGGCTGAGCTAAATACCTGTGACATTTCAGAAAGTACGGAGCTTGGGAAATTATGCTAAATGTTAACAAGTTTTGCATTTGAAACGATTGGGCAGTGGAATGCCATCAACTTAAATGCGAGTTGACTTTCTCCTTGATAAAGAAAACACCATTCGACAAAATGAAACTCATCTGCTGCGTGCTATTTCTGATAATACTCTCATTTAAATTGGTTATTTTGTCCATGGAGAAAATGGCCGGCCGTCTCCTAGCATTTGTACAAAGTGAAATCCGCTTTGTGCCGTTTTCTACTTAAATAACGGCGAGGAGTCCTTACATCCCTCCAGGTCTTAAGTGATAGCGACTGTTTTATTTACCCAGCTCTCCCCCCCACCCTGATGGCCAGGTGTGATGGCGGTTAAGGCGGGCTCACCGCAATAAAAATGTTGAGCACGGGGCGACGCGGACGGGCAGACTCGGGGAACGGGGCAGCCAAGCAGACAGCTGCTTCATCAGCATAAGGCTGAATAAATAGGACCGGATAGGCTGTAAATTGTACTCGCTGGACCGAATACAACTGTACCCTTGGCAGGGATCGGTACGGGGGAGGAGTGGGATGGGGTGGGGTTGGGTTGGGGGGGGGGGGGGGGGTGAAGGTGTCCTGGAGGGGGTCTTGGAGACAGTGCCTTGTCGGGGAGGGGGGTCACGCTGCTGGTGCAGCGATCCGAAGTCTGTATATATACATGTCATATATGTGTCCGCGATGGCTTCACGAAAGCGGGAAAGACACGCTCAGCCGTCGTTCCGCCCGCTAGGAAGGATGAGAGGGAGGGGAACCATCGCCATGGCAACCAGTTCTAAAAGACACAGTCAGCGGAATATAGGCAGAGCAGGTGGGTTTTTTCCACTGATTACATCGCTCGCATGTATCCGGATAAACTTTTGACCTCGAACATGGCGGAGACACGATAGGCCAGCTTACAGGCCAGACTGTAAAGAAGAACATGAGAGGGGATTGAGCTGGGTTTTGTTGAGAGCCTACGCACCATTTCTCTGATCTTGGTGTGATTTCATTGCCTTTTTATCCTCTCTCTATGTGTACATTGTATAAGGGTGCGCTCGTCACCAGATAATTGCATTTTACCGGCATGGAATACTGAATGAGCTGTTTGTGTTCATGTCAAGCCGAACAGAATCAGATAACGTGCCTTGCTGTACTTCACACGTAAGACACAAGGGTAGTGAATCTTGCAAGTCGCGAGTACTCGTCTCAACGCTGCATCAGCCTTAATAGTGAATGTGGTTTATCCGCATATTGGAAAAATACAACCAGTTCTGTTTGGTATGAGGATCAAGTGGGAGCTACTTGACTGACTAATTTCATTTAGGCTGTGAGAAAGATCTGTTTAGGAGCTCAAATGAACTCGAATCAATATTCGCCCAAGCTTGCCCGACAACAATATAATATGCAGTGTCTGACGGCCAGGGGCAAATTCAATCAGGCCCGATTCCAGGCAGGATTTATTGAGCGGAGAAGTAAAAGACAAATTGTTGTGATAAAAGAAAAATCACGAGCTTATCTAGCACTGCAGTCGTGATTCCTGCCTGTTTCCATGCCATGTGTGTGGCCTTGATTAAGAAGCAAGTCTGTCATTAGGAAGCAAAAGTCGTGATTAAAAAAAGCACGCTGTCTCTTGTCCTTGTCCAGAACGGCTCCTGTGAGCTAGTGTCGTCCGCCAAACACAAACCGATGCCCAGTGTGACAAGCTCCTTTGAAAATAAAAGAACTAAGGGTGGTGGTGCTGGTTGTGGTGCTGGTTGTGGTGATGGTGGTGGTGATGGTTGTGGTGGTGGTGGTGGTGGTGGTGGTGGTGGTGGTGGTGATGGTGGTGGTGTTGGTCGTGGAGGTGGTGGTGGTGATGGCGGCGGTGGTGGCGGCGTTGGTGGTGGTGATGGTTGTGGTGATGGTGTTGGTTGTGGAGGTGGTGGTGGTGGTGGCGTTGGTTGTGGTGATGGTTGTGGTGATGGTGTTGGTTGTGGAGGTGGTGGTGATGGTGGTGGCGGTGTTGTGGTGGTGGTGGCGGCGCTGGTGGTGGTGGTGGTGGTGTTGGTTGTGGAGGTGGTGGTGATGGTGGTGGCGGTGTTGTGGTGGTGGTGGCGGCGCTGGTGGTGGCGGTGGTGGTGTTGGTTGTGGAGGTGGTGGTGATGGTGGTGGCGGTGTTGTGGTGGTGGTGGCGGCGCTGGTGGTGGTGGTGGTGGTGTTGGTTGTGGAGGTGGTGGTGATGGTGGTGGCGGTGTTGTGGTGGTGGTGGCGGCGCTGGTGGTGGCGGTGGTGGTGTTGGTTGTGGAGGTGGTGGTGATGGTGGTGGCGGTGTTGTGGTGGTGGTGGCGGCGCTGGTGGTGGCGGTGGTGGTGGTGGTGTTTCATCGCCTCTGAGATTAGTATAATCAACGCGATCTCGGCTGGCAACGGCAGGGTTCCCGACACCAACAGCAAAATGTGAATGATTTTAGCGAGGGGAGATATCATTAGCGCGTTGGCGTGCGGACGGCTGGGTCACGGCGAGGTGGAGACAAATTGAGCTGAAAAACGTTCCAGCTCCCGTTGATTCCGCAGTCGGAATGTCACCGCTGTTGGCGTTCGCTCGGCGGGGACCCTGCTAAAAAAAGACTGAGCGTGGGAATAGGTGGCACAGACGAATGGGGTGGGAGCGACCGGGAATGGGAATGTGTGTGCGAATTTTAAACAGCGTTCGGGGAAAAAGGGAGCAGCCCTCGAGTCTTCCGTTGTCGGGGTTACAGTTGTCGTTTCTGATCTGGTCTTTTTGATAAGCCACGTTCTTTTTCGTGTTTTGTATTACTACGGAAAAAATCAATAAGCAGGGATGTAGCCTCTTACTTTCAGCCAAATTGTTTTATTCACAAGGTCTGGGACGTGGAGTGGAGCTAAATATATCCGCGGCCGCCGCATACGAGCTATCTGTTCAATATGCACGGGGGGGCGGCGCAGAGATATCAAGCACAACCTTATTACTGGCCTCCAGCTTTGAACAGCAGTGGTTCATAATATTGCGTTTTTGACAGGGCAGCTATTGTTGACCCAACGCCGTGCCTTTAAGAGCCCTCAGCGCTGTGCCCCCCTCCCACACAGAGGGCTCTTATAACCCTGGCGCTTTTCTGTCAGAGGGCTGAAATCTAAAAGTCAAATAGGAATCAATAGTTTGTGTTAAAGGCATGTTTGTCGATCGATGGACCCCCCCCCCCCCCCCCCCCTCTCTCAACAGCAGCAGAGGGAGGGATGTGTGTGTGTGTGTGTGTGTGGGGGTGTGTGTGTGGGGGTGCAGAGAAAGAAAGAAAGGGGGGAGCGGGGGGGGCAGCTGAATTGGGAGGGGGTGCAGGGGTAGAGAGAGTCGGGGGGGGGGGGGCACTCAACATGGCGCCAGAGGGTCCACTCCGGGTTTGATTCCCTGTGCTGTGGTGAAGCCATGTTAGAGGCGGAGGTGCTAGGTGTGTCTGTCTCTCTTTGTGTGACATTTCCCCCCCCCTCCTCCTTCGCCCCCTCCAACGTCACTAATGCACACTCGGAAAATGTCAATGCCGGCAATTAGGGAAATGATTCCTCCTTCCATCAGGCGAGGCTCGCAATCATTATGATTTAAAACCCTACCACCTTGCCTCTCAAGGAAAAGATAATAGTGGCCCCCCCTGCGTTAAAAAATCAGCGGGTATCGAACGCGCCGCACTTGTTAAAGGACGTTGTAAAATCTCAGAGATTGAGGAGAAGACGGGGGACGGGGGGGGGGGGGGTCCGGTCAGCGTAAGTAGCGTCTCCCCTTCCAAGCGTGTTGCCTTCATTAACGAGCATTCAGCTCCGCTCACGTCGAGGTATATAACAGCAATGATGCCCACAGCGGGGCTCCGGGATAATTAACGGCCAGAGCTGCACTCGGAGGCTCTCTGAGGCGGACGGACGCGCTGCGTTGTTCAGCGGCTACCTCGAAAAGCTGTGAGGAGGCGGAGGCGAGAGCACTTTGTCTCACCTCTCCCTGTGGGTTCTGGGGTCCTTCTAGCGGACCCCGCGCAGGCAGGTGGCGCGGGGGCCCGGAGACAAGGGGCCACGGAGCTGAACTGCGTCCATTTGTGTGCTCCCCCTTGGTCACAGTATGCACTGGACCCCCTCTGCAGAGCTACAGCGCTATTGATTATCGTTTCATCATCCGGTAATAACCAGCCCGTAGGAGCTGCTGAGCCTCTCTCTGGCTGGAGATCTGAGCTTCTTGTGAGGTTGCTGTGAAAGGAGGTGGTTGGCTTGTGATCATTTTTAATAAGAGTGATGTGTGATCTGTGTGTGTGTCTGTGTGTGTGTGTGTGTTTGACACCTCTCCCCTGTGTGTGTGTGTGTGTGTGTGTGTGTGTGTGTGTGTGTGTGTGTGTGTGTGTGTGTGTGTGTGTGTGTGTGTGTGTGTGTGTGTGTGTGTGACAATTCTCCCTTGTGTGTGTTTGTGGTTGTGGGTCTTCATGTTTGTGTGTGTGTGGTTTTGGGTCTGCATGTGTGTGTGTGTGTGTGTGTGTGTGGTTGTGGGAATGCACGTGTGTGTCTGTGTGTGTGTGTGTGTGTGTGTGTTTGTCCTCCAGGGCTCAGCTGCAGCAGCGAGGAGGAGGAGGAGGCGGTGCCGATCGCGGCGTGCCTGCGGTGGGCGGGGCCGGCGCCGCCCCAGGTCCGGGAGTGTCGCGTGGCCTGCCGGGACGACTGCGTCCTGACCGCCTGGTCCAAGTTCTCCGACTGCTCCGGCTGCGGCGGCTCCCGGACTCGCCGTCGGTCCCCCTCAGGTACGGGTCGGTACAGATGACCGGATCGACTCGGCTCCGTTCCTCACCCCCCTCGCCCCGACCTACTTCCATATTTGGTCCAGGTTTCCTGTCGTCCCCAAACACCACTACAGTCGCACCACAAAGGGACGGAATAAAAGGGAAGAACTAATCTATTCTACTTCCAGGAACGCTATCCTCAGAGCACAGCGCCCAGGCGTTGGCCTGACATACATTATCCCCGCCGACACCTCCCCCCTCTCCTCCTTCCTCCTTTTCCCCCAGCGCACCTTTTTTCCCGTTTTGCTTTTTCCCTCCTATTTCCCGCGGTCCCTGGAGTACCGTGTCAGGTCTGAATTAGCGCGCCCTCACCACCACCACCACCTGCAGTTTGAAATGCATTTCTCTCTCCAGCACCAATGACAATGTCTGAATTACATGCTGTGTTTCCAACCGGGGCTAGATACTATTTGTCTTCATGAATATTTTATATATTGCCGTTGGGGCTGTAGTAAACATAGCCCGTCTCCATCTATAATGCTCATAAAAAACCCAGACATGCAGCCTTGCAGCATGGCCTCACTTCGGGGGGGGGGGGGGGGGGGGGGGTTGTTTAGTAAAGGTACTAATGGTACACAGTAGGTTACGGTCATTTAATTACGGACTGGATTGATGCCCGGTGTTGTGTTTATAATATAGCTGCGGGGTTGTTTTTTCTCCCTAAGCGTTTTCAACGCGTTAGATAAGAGCCCGGGTATAATTCGGTCATCCTCTCGGAAACGGTTTTATAACCAAGTCATACAGCCGGCCCCGTTGCTTTACTGCCGTCTTGTAATAAGCCTGACGGGCAGCGCACGCTGGGCCGGGGCCGTCTCCACGCGCACGTCTACCCCCTAGCCACGCCCCAGAGACCCCTTCAGCGAAACAAACGCACTCTTTGGGTGTTCCGAATACGTAAGCGTCGCCGCCTGCGTCTGGAAGCCATATTGAAAAAATCTAAAACGCAAAAAGAGCCGTCGTGACGCCGATGAAGAGAAGTACTTCTGCGTTCTCTCGGCTTCATTTCGTCGAGGCGGGAGTTTGAAATACAGCGCTCTTAGAATAATGGGATTATGGTAATGACTCCATAGCACGCGTCCACTTGTGTTCCAAAGTCAGCGCAGCTAAGTGTAAAGGTGACTCATGCACACCCTCCCCCTCGCCTCCCCGACTCCCGACCTCCCTCGCTGAGCCATCGAACAGACAGACGGACAGAGGGGGGGGGGGGGGGGGGGGCAGACTGACGGACAGCCCACACCCTAATGCACCCCCATCAACGCAATCTGCAATCATGAGGAGATTGTTTTCCTATTCAGAGACGGCACGCCGCCGGCAGGGCACAACAGAATGGATCGTTTGCGGGCGAAGCTTGATTGGCAACGATTGAAAATCCCCGGGACCCCCCCGCGCGGGGCTGAAGGTAAACGTGGGCGCTCGTCGAGATGGGAGACGAGAGCTGAGGTGGATCTCACGGTCAGGGGGAGGGGATCTCACAGTTTGGGGGGGGGGGGGGGATATCACAGTCGGGGGTGGGGGGGGGGGGGGGGGGGGGAGGGGATATCACCGTCGGGCGGGAGAGGATCTCACAGTTTGGGGGGGGGGGGAGGGGATATCACAGTCGGGGGGGGGGGGGGGGGGAAAGCTGATCTGAGCGGAGGCAGTGCCGTCGTCAGAACAAGGCCCGCAGCTAGCCATCATCGTCGTTGATCCTCCAGTGACCCATCGAGTCATCGTTTATTCTAATAAACGCATCTCACCAGAGTTTTGCAGGCCGTGCCAAGTTGCGACTGTACCAAATACCTGCTTCTCATAGCTTCATATACATACATATATACATGTCCTTGTATGTGTATAAATATATATATATATGATGGACAGCTAACCCTCAGTGTATTGACTAATCTGTGAGGCGACTAATGGCTCCAGAGCTGGTTGGAGCAGCCTGCCACGGTGGAGCCGGTGGCACGGCGGTGGTGCCGGGGTCCCCGCTCGGTGGAGGGATGTTTGCAATCAGGCCCTTCTGCTGAGAGGCGGCGACAGATGGAGCGCTCAGAGGGAATCACTGTGGGGCGTCGGAAGACGCCCGGCGACGACCTGTGTGCCATAGGAAAGGCGCGCTCGCTCGCTCGCTCTCGCTCTCTCGCTCTCGCTCTCTCGCTCTCTCTCGCACTCTTTTTCTCCGTTTTTCTCTCTCTCTCTCTCTCTCTCTCTCTCTCTCGCTCTCTCGCTCTCTCGCTCTCTCTCTCTCTCTCTCTCTCTCTCTCTCTCTCTCTCTCTCTCTCTCTCTCTCTCTCTCTCTCTCTCTCACAAAGGTGACGGTGTGTATAATGAGGATAATTACACAATGATTTGTTTACTCTGCGGATGGCGTGATTGTACTGCGAGCCATACGTTTATGCCCAGGCAGTGGGCGTGTGACCTCGTACAACAATAAGGGCTCCATTTGGAAACCGAGATTTTGAATGGCAAATGTAAAGTCCACCTTCAATTTTCAGGTGAATATCAAACTTGGATAAAGAAAGTCGGTAATCAATCAGGCTTTTTGTGAAGGCAGGGATGGTGCTTTTGACAACCCAATCCCCAATAAGGCTTAAACTAACACCTTGGACAGGTTTTTTTTATTACATTTGTATCATTTATTTTATTTTATAATACCTTTTTAATGGGCGTGTTTCGACTGCCGTATAACACATTTAAAGTCGTGTTTGTATCCCCTCTTCCCTCTTCTCTTTTTTGTTCCTGTAATAAGGTACACCCTGATTCATCGTCAGATATAGCGCTGAAAATAGAGCTGCATCCATTAAGAGATGGTCGGGGTCAGGGTGTTAAGATTTTGTGGCGCTCCCGCAAACGTGTTGTCATCTCCTCCCACCAGTCCCTGACCACTCTGGAGTTCAGTCACGCTCTTCATGAATTTAACATCCTCTCACCAATCCATGCTCTTACCAAGCAGTGTGAAAGTCTTCCGCCTTGCACCCCATGACTGTAGCCGTGTTTTATTTGAAAACTACGATTTTCTCCTGCAGATCCGCATCAGTGTCAAAGCAACACGCGCCCGACAACCGCACACGCCGAGCGCAACCAAAACATTTATCTTGTGTAGATCATCACACAAGATCGGCACATCCCAGCCATGCAAAACCCAGATTGCTTGCCAGTGGAATATGAAACAGAAAAATAGTAATAGTGGACCACCTGTCGTACTCGCGTCTGTCCGACATCAACAAGAGGACGCTGTTAACACTGTCCTTTCCTAAGAGAAACACAGTCCCTCTCTCCCTCGCTCTCGCTCTCTTTCTCTCTCTCTCTCTTTCTCTCTCTCTCTCTCTCTCTCTCTCTCTCTCTCTCTCTCTCTCTCTCTGTCCCCCTCTCTCTCTCTCTCTCTCTCTCTCTTTCTCTCTCTCTCTCTCTCTCTCTCTCTCTCTCTCTCTCTCTCTCTCTCTCTCTCTCTCTGTCTCCCTCGCTCTCTCTCTCTCTCTCTCTCTCTCTGTCTCCCTCTCTTTCTCTCTCTCTCTCTCTCTCTCTCTCTCTCTCTCTCTCTCTCTCTCTCTCTCTCTCTCTTTCTCTCTCTCTCTCTCTCTCTCTCTCTCTCTCTCTCTCTCTCTCTCTCTCTCTCTCTCTCTCTCTCTCTCTCTCTCTCTGTCTCCCTCTCTCGCTCTCTCTCTCGCTCTCTCGCTCTCTCTCTCTCTCTCTCTCTCTCTCTCTCTCTCTCTCTCTCTCTCTCTCTCCCCCCTCCCTTTTCTCCCTCCACCCCAATCCCTTGCTCTCCTCCTGTTAACTTCCAGCAGAATACTTATCAGACCCAACGGACAGGACTAATTACGGGCATCACTTAATGTGGCCCGAGAACACGCTGGCCCGATGTCCCTGCCAGAGCGCGGTCTCAAGTGGGCCCGGCTAAGCCTTCCCTCTCATCAGGAGATGTAGGACAGTCGCACGTCCTGGATTACAAAGAGCAGAGGGTTAGCCCACGGGCTCGGACGCATGGAATACCCCTGCCCCCCCCCCCTCCTCCCCCTCCTCCCCCTCCCCCTCACCCCCGCCCCCGCTTCTCTCGCTTATTCTCTCATCCTCTCTCCGTACTTCTTTTGAAAGCAAGACCATGACTGCCTATGAGCACTGCAAGCATCAGCTGTAATGATCACCCTGCTTCTCTGCCGGGGGGGGGGGGGGGCAGGGGGGAGGAAGAAAAACAGTCCTGTGTGACTTGTTTTCTTTTCTCCAAAGGAAACCGGCAGATTCCAGCTGTGATGAATGTGCCTCTGAACCCCATCTCCAACCCCACCACCACCCTCACACCCCCTCACCCCTCCATCCCTAAGCTCGATCCCCGCCGCGGTCGCTGGAGCCGCCAAACCCCCCCCCCCACCCCCACGCCTCTCAGCCTGCTTCGAGACCAGCGTGCCTCTCGCCAAACCGTTTTTGCCGCCCACAGACGAAGAATCCACAGAAATCCCTAAAGCGGTTCCTTTCTCAGTTCGAAATCAAGTTTCTCCTTCTGTCCATTTTCTGCAAGATGTCTGCCACCGCCACTGACCCAGAAAAAACAATTATCTACCTTCAAACTTCTTCACTTTCGCGTTGCTCACATGTCAAACGAACTCCGCTGAGGATTGCGAGAGCCACATACCGATGACTCGAATCCCCCTCTGCAGAGGTGTAGCACTCAGGGGAGGGAACCCAAAGCACGGAGGGTCTTCTAGATCTGTAAACCAGGAAGAAGCGACTAACTGCAATTCTTTCACATTTGGAATGTTTCGTTGTTCAATGCTTATTTTTAACACGCCCCCGTTGCCTTTCATTAACTCCGAAACGAAACCTGCTTTTAATCATGCAGCGCGATATAAACGCTTTTCTAATTAATGAAAGTAATTTCCTCTGAACATATTGGATAATGCTTAACGGGCGGTAAGCAAACAATAATGTTCAATGGTATATTGTCCCTGTTATCATATCATATAATTATATATTATATCTGGCGGCTGCTTCATCCGTCCTCCCTTGGCTCGGAGTTTGGCAGCCACTTCTGTTCGGCAACAAACGTTTGGATCCGACCAAAAGTACTTCTCGCCCCCTCACTCGATAGCATCCATTGCGGCTCCGTCACAGCGTGCGTCGCCCTTGATCGCTTCCTTTGTCGTGACCGCTGTCGTTGTTGTCGTTGTTTGCTTCTCGGCGTTCCCAGGCCGGAGCAAGAAGAAGGACCGCTGCCTGAAGGAGACGGCGTTCCCGCTGGCGGAGACGGAGGACTGCCCTTGCGACGACTTCCTGTCCCAGCCGCACGGCAACTGGTCGGCCTGCGTGCTGCCGGTCCCCACGGCCCCGCCCGGGGCCCTGCGGGGCTGGGGCCGGTACAACCGGAGGAAGGAGTGCGGCCCCGGACTCCGCTTTAAGGCCCTGGCCTGCGTGGACCGCAGCGGGCGCCTGGTGGACCCCACGCTCTGCACACACTCAGGTACGGGATTCAACCCAACTCCCCAACTAGGGCGACGTGAGGCTCAGGAGGTCGAGCGGGGTCGGCTGGTAACCGTAAGGTTGCTAGTTCGAGTGTCGGTCGAGGTGACCCTGAGCGAGAGACCTCACCCTCACTGCTCCTGACGAGCCGGCTGTCGGTCGTCTTGCACGGTTTGACTCCGCCGCAGGTGTGTGAACGTGTGCATGAACGGGTGAATCGTCGGCAATATTGCAAAGCGCTTTGAGTGGTCACCGGTTAGAAAAGCGCTTTATAAATGCAGTCCATTTACCGTTTACCCCCCAGCAGCAGCACCCCTCCGTGTAAAGCACACGCTCGTACGGGAGCGGATGAGTGTGTAATGGGTTCAACGACAATGCACGCATTGGTCTGCAAGAGATGCAATGAATCGGGGCTACAGTTATAGCTGTATCGTTTAAAGGACGACGTCGGCTAAGCTTTTCCCAGAGTAGTGGGGGTGGGTTTGGGGAAGGTGGACCAGAATACAATTATTTATCGATGGAGGGATCGGCTCAAGGCTGGGCCCTGAGTCAATATTATTTATTAATCGTATTAAACACGTTCTAATGGAGTAAACAGCGGCAGTAGAAAAGTTAAACAGGGTTGATTTCAGAGTGTTAGCGGGCTTCACCACAAGCATCCCAGGCATTGGTTTTTGCGTAGGATATCTGAAATGTGTGAAAGAAGACAATTATGGGATTACTGACGAGTGCTTAATGAAACCCAGGGTATTGTTGTTGTTCAGAACTGTGCTAAACTCTCATCAGAGCACGTAACAACGATGCTCAGGTTTAATTATTTCCTGCATTGATCATTCCTGTAGTGCATCTTTTTGTAGCTGCAGCGCTGGAGTCATTACCATCTTCCTATGCCCCCTGTTTAACCTACGTAATGCTGATGGTGGAGGTCGACAGAACTCCTATTACACTGGGATGTACCAGACCATGATCACATGTTTGATGTCAATTTAGATTTGGGTAAAAGCAGAAATGAAGGCTTTGTTTTCAGATATCATTCTCTGGAATGGAAAAACGTGGCTGAAACGTTTAGAAACGTAGCACATGTTCTTTGTCACTCTCTGACCTGTGGACCACCACGCACTGGAGTTTATGGCGATATAAAGTAAACACTTCAGTGGTTTCACATGCAGTTCGGTCGTAGGGCAGTTCTAGCAGGGTTGATCCAGCATGTTATAGCCGTTACATCATTATGGCTGTTTGATGACATTGTTTGTTCTATAATCTCAACAAAAAGTAAAGAAGGAAATTGCTCTGGCATAAAGCAATTTAAATGAATTTCATTACAACTTGTATTTCATTACAACAGGGAAAGTATAAGTCCAGGAACCCAATAAAGAACCCAAATAGTTGTATTATAATGTAAACTTATTTACTTTTTGCTCGGCTGCCAATATAAACCTGGTGGACAATAAACAGCCCACTTTGCTCAAATGAGAAAGACTCACCGTGGATAAGATTAGTATGGTTAGCACAGGTCAAACAATATATAGATAGAAGTCATCATTTATTACATTTTGAAGGATGACAATGTCATTTTGTGATGCCCATATTCATGTTGGAATCCATTTTATTTTCTTCAGTTTGGTTTCTGCTTTATCTTAATCACAGCACTCACACAGGGACTTGATAATCTCTGGTGAAAGACAATCAGTGTTTCTGATTGTTTCAAAGAGTTGTGATTTAATTTGACTTGCTGAACAAAACATACTTAAAATTCATATTAGCAAATCAAAAACCTCAACTGCGACCCTGCTTTCTGTGAGAAGGTTTTTGCCCTAAAATTTGGTCCGCTCTCCTCCTCTGTTCAAATGTCTGATACACGCTGGAAATGATTGGATCCCAAAATAAATTCCTGACCCAAATTCCATTATATTTCGTGCAGTTCAGATTATCTATTCATGATGCGCCTATTCAAGTTAACGCAATGAGCAAGTCTCGGAATGAATGGAAAGTCATAGCAATTTAGTCATTCAACTGGGAAATGATGTCTGCTAATTTCTGGTCTTTTCAAAGGCGTACTTTCCTCTCTTTTTATTCTCTTTGCTCTGCCATAAAACTGAATATATCTACATCACGGCCTTTGAATAACTTTAAGTGCCATAAGTGAGAGGTAAACCCAAGAGGAGCCCTGTGGTTTTGCTAAGCGCAAACAGTAATGTGAGAGAGGCGTAATAACGAGGCATTACACCTAGCGCTAGCAAGAGCTGTTGTATCGTTAAAGTGAAGCATTCCTGCTCGGCCCCCCTGTCAGTCACCAAAAATTGTATTTACACCTCTCCCCCACTTCTCAAAACCATACTGTGTTTCTAATATTTTTAGATTTTTTGCATGAAGTAGGGTAAAGTTGATGAAAATGTGTTAATACTAATAAAAAGCTACATTTATGATGCTAAAATATATCTGCCAACAGTGGCTCTCTCGTTTTATTCGACAAGCCGTTACCAACAATCTTCTGCCAACAGACAGGAGTCCTGAACAATGTGCTCAAACATTTGATCCACATTTTACACTGCTGAATATTATATTATATTCCGCTCAAATAGTAAGGTAATTTTTAAATTTAGATTCTACCTGACAATCGTATAAATCTCATCTGTTTCCAAAACTCGTTCACAATCGTCTCAGCCTGTTTAGTCCTGGGGGTGGGTCTTTTATTTTTGTTTGGTATCGTTTCTGAGATTGGGTGTGAATATGTCTCCACATATCCTCAGCCAAATGTTGATAATATTGCTTGATATCCACCTTTGAACTTGAACTTTGAACCTGAACTGCCCCATCAGCCCAGAGTGGGATCAGGTTCCTGGTTTAGATTCCTGACCGATTTCTTGAAGTTGTTCAAGTAGAAACAGCACGGCCCAGTTTAGGATGTCAGAGATGTATTATCATACGAAACCTCCCCCTCGCTTTTCATAGGCTGACGGGGGGTGACATCGTAGCCAAGCAACGACTTCACAACGCTTCGGCCAGAGACTCTGTCTAGGCGAGGAGCGGTTGTCTTCAAACATCTCCTGTACAACCGTTTCTAAGTTTAGACGGAGAGGAAACCCTTATCTTTGCATCGCGAAGACAGACCGTCTTAAGACCAAACCGTGCTTTGAAGAGAGGTTCAATACGCTCTTGCGAACAACAGGGCCCTCGTTGCATAACTGCCCACGACCACTGTTAAACTCTGTCTTTTGTAAGTCAAACGGGGAGTTTAGAAAACATTGACCTCAGAGAGTCACCCCCCCAACCCTCTCCCCCGCCTCTCACTCCCAGAAAACCACAAAAAACTAAACGCCCGGGCGCACAGCTGCGAAGAGAAATAGCCCTGCCTCCCGAACAGTTTGACTCTGTCGGGTTTGGCGCCGTCGCACGATGCTCAGTTGTGGAACGAGGGGAGAGTCATTAGTCAGATTAACGGCCCGCCTCGCTCGCCCCGCCCCGCCGCCGCCGCCGCCGCCGCCGCAGAGTCACAGGTCTGGCAGAGGTGGGACCGGGGAGTATCTCCGGCGTTATTAATGGCACCCTGGTCCTGAGCCAGCATGGAGGCAGATACCCCCCACGACGCCCTCCTACGTACACACGCTGTGCGGGCTGTCGTTCATTCTTTGGCTCTTTCTTTTTCCTCCCAGGCTACGAGACGGAGGTGTGCCACGTCCCGTGCCCCCTGGACTGCAAGCTGAGCGCCTGGACGGCGTGGACGGCCTGCAGCGCCCCCTGTGGCGGGGGCCTGAAGACCAGGTCCAAGTGGCTCCGCGAGAAGGCCTTCAACGGCGGCCGGCCCTGCCCCAAGCTGGACATGAAGAACCAGGTGAGGGGGGCGAGGTGTACCGCCGGTACAGCCAGTCAGACACTCACCAGGCTGAGACATGAAGAACCAGACATGAAGAACCGGGTGAGGGGGGCGAGGTGTACCGCCGGTACAGCCAGTCAGACACTCACCAGGCTGAGACATGAAGAACCAGACATGAAGAACCGGGTGAGGGAGCCAGGTGAACAGCCAGTCAGAGGCGCACCAGCACAGCCACGGTATAGCCAATACCGAAGCTCCCCAGCACTGACATGGAGAACCAGGGGAGGGGGATAGGCGGAGAAGTGCCAGGTAGTTTCGAGCCGTCACCAGAGGAAGCAGAGAGAAGCTAGTGCAGCACACTACTTTATTTATCCCAAAACAACAATGGGAGTGATGACGGCTGGCTGCCGACGGTTCGCTGGACGA
>NC_044067.1:5412154-5487154 GCF_902167405.1 Gadus morhua | reverse complement strand
AGGGCTAGTATTATGGGCTATTATGGGCTTTTATTATGAAGGAACAAAGGTGGGCTATTCCAAGGTAGCAAGACACGAGCCTTCATACTTTCTTTCTCAGGGTTTTTATTCCAAAACGTCCCCAATTTTTTCTCCACAGAACTCTTTGCACCTTGTTTCCTTCTCCTTGAGGCATCAAAATGTAACTTTGCATAAAAAACATGTGTCTTTCCGAATTAGTTTTCTCTCCGAAAATGTTTGAAAAAACGACAATTCACATGCCGTCGTGCCATCAACATCTCCCCGGATGACAAAAGGCACTCTATTCTCTGAGGAAAACAGATTTGTTTTCAACACGGCATTCTTCTTTTGGGTGGAGGAGGGGAGGGGGGGGGCATTTCATTTTTTAGGCAGCGTGTCAAAGGAGCCTGGGTAATGCTTATCACATCCAGACAGCTATACATCTCCACACCTGCAATTCTAACCAATTCCCTCATGAGCTGCTTTAGCGTTTTCTGTGGTCATTATCACATGGGGATCCATTTATTCCTGTTCCGCGCTGGACCTATTGTTTTCCATCAAATTCACAGTCTTCCTGACGTTAATGGACCAATCTGTTTTGAAGCTTGAGTTGCAAAGTGACAGTTTGGGAGATTCATAGTCAGCAAGGGGCTTCATTCTAGTCTATCTCTATTCACTGGAGCTGTGTGGGTTTGGTCTGCAGAAGTGGTTGTAACTACAGTGTGTGTGTGTGTGTGTGTGTGTGTGTGTGTGTGTGTGTGTGTGTGTGTGTGTGTGTGTGTGTGTGTGTGTGTGTGTGTGTTTGTGAGTGTGTGTGTGTGTGTGTGTGTGTGCTTTTGTGTGCGTGTGGTTGTGGGCGTGTGAGTTTGGGTGTGCCTGTGTGTACGTCTCTACATATAAACCATGCAAACTCTGACAAAGCGCACGAGAAATTAAAAGCAGTTACTAAAGGGGAAGATCTCTGCTCGTCTATCGGGTTGGCTGGCCGATCTAAAGTCCCGGGCGATTTAAACTCCATCCCCATCATCTACAGTGATTATCGTTCTCAAATAGTGCGTTTAGGATCTTTTCCAGATTGGTTGACCCAGCGATTTTTGCAAAAAACGCTGACTGTCTGACAAACAAATCACAAAGTTCCCCGGTGCTGGAGGTAAGGACCTCCAGGCCGTTATTAGGCGGTTAACTCCTCCAAGGCTCCGAGTCCCCCATCAGAAAGGCCTCTGCGTGCGGCTCCCATGGATGGCTGGTCCCTAGTCCGTTAATACCCAAGTTTCCCAAGAGTGTGGTACCGGGTTTATGATTAATGTAATGTACACACGTGTGGCTCCATTGAATCGGAAAACATGAATATGCGACTATGCAGAGATTTGTTGGATGAGTGTTAGAGCAGGAAACTCCTAAAATGTGCGTTTCTTCGGATTTGAGGAAGAATCGAGGGGTTTAGAACGGTTCCCCGTCTCAATGTTACCGTGTTTTGCGTCCCGATCGACTTTCGCATGCATTCACATCTCTGGATTTCCGCGGTTAAGCTCTCTAAAGGAATGCTGTGGCTCTTTTTAAATTGTATTAAATAGACGTGGGCAGAGTTTTGACAGCCAGCCGTCTGTGTCACACCCGTAATGTTTACTTTTAAAAGCGTCTCTGAGCTCCAGAGCCAAGCATCCTCTTCTCAGGCATATGTTCATTTTGGAGTGCACTCACTCTTTCCCTTTCTCTCTCGCTCTCTCGCTCTCTCCCTCTTTCTATCTCACTCTCTCTATCTCTTTCGCACCCGCTTTCAATCTCTCTCTCCCTTTCTCACTCTCTCTCTCTCGCCCTCTGTGTCTATCTCCCTCTACCGCCTTCTCTCTGCCTCTCTCTGTCTCTGTCTCTGTCTCTGCTCTCGACCTCTCCATCTCTTTCTCTCTCTTTCTGCCTCCATCTCTCTCCCGTTTCCTCCCACCATATCTCCTCTCTTTCTCTCCCTCCCTCCCTCTCCCTCCATCTATCCATCTCTCCCTCTCGGGACAGAAGAGTGTGTGTGTGTGTGTGTGTGCGTGTGCGCGTGCGTGTGCGCGTGCGTGCGTGCGCGCACGTAGCCGATGTGCTCTGGCTGCGGCTCAGCTGTTGCAGCCAACCGTGGCGCTTTGCTTCCCCGCTCCCGCGCCATGAATCATGCAGCCGGGCAAACTGTCCAGCAGCACTAGGATCACCACCGATGATGAGCCACTTAATCATGCTTTCCACCCTGCCATTAATGAGCCACAGAGCCACGTGCAGCTCTATATACAGAGTATATATCTATATATATATATAGATATATACATATATATATACCGTATATATATATACCGTATATATATATATTTATGTGTGCATATATATGGTTGTGATTTGTGTGCATTTTTCTTATTCACCCGGTATCTGTATGTAAACAGTTACACCCATTACTTCCATTATATATACATTTATACATCTATATTTATACGCAAAATGTGCAGATAAAGCAGATCTATATATGCTGTGGACGGGAGGCAAAACTAATGGCCTTGTCATTGTTCTTCTCTCTCCCTCTCTCTCTCTCTCTCCTCTCCATGCCCAACATCTGGCTTGTCATGCACTGCTAATGTGGACCGTCCATCCACTCAGGCCCAGGTCAGTCCCATTCATTCAGTACCTCCTATGCTGTGCCGCCAGCGTGGCCACATGCATACACGCACGCGCACACACACGCCTCGCTCTCCCGCTCACGCACACACCCAGGCACAGGGACGCACGCACAAGTTTAATAATAACAGTGGTAATCTTTTAATAATCGCGTGCCACGCGGAAGTTAAAGTGCAGCGCCCTCAGATGAAATTGCATTTCCATTCCATCCAGACATTTCTAAAGGGGCCTAAGGACTCCATTCTATCTGAAATGGGCTGGGGAGAGTGCGCTCAGAGAAAGGGTGGCAACGTTATTTTCTTTACTTTTTTCATTTTACATAAAGAAACTCCCCACCCTCCAGCCCTTGTTTGATTCTCTGAAGGGCGTAGACTCTGGCATGATAGCGGAGAAACACTTTCTTCCGCCGGTGGTTGGAGCCGCCGTCCAGGGGCCCACGGGGGCCCACGGAGTCCCACGGCGGCGCACTCTCCCCTCCTCCTACGTTTCCGTCGCACCTCTTCACTTCCTCTGGTAGCCTGGGCGTTTGGCGATGGCACCGTAGCCGCGGCCGACGCAGTCGCACATTATGCGTCGAAAGAAAAACTACCGCTATTCTTCATGCGGGGGTCGACAAAAAGGAAAGCTTTCCGTCCGCAGTCAGGGTTTTGCCGGAACCACTTGAAATGCCACCGCGTCCTTCCCCCCCCCCCCCCCCCCCCCCCCTCCCCCGCTCCACCCTCCACCTGGCTGGAGGGGGGGTGGGGGGGGCAGTGAGCCGATCCTGACAGGCATGCTTCACATTCTGTGGGCGTGCAGCAGCCGAGCGCTCGAGCAGCGCTTGCGTTTGCCAGCCTTCCCAGCAGGGGCATCTGCAGGTACAGATGGGGGATGATGAGGCCCGTGTAATGGCCGTCTGTGCCGCTCTCATTGGGGAGGGAATATTCCGCCCCGCGCGCACGCATGCTGCTCTGCTCCGGTCTGTGCGCACACACACAATAATTCACAGCAACGTACGCGTTAACGCGCACACGCATATGGTCGCGGAAAAACGTACGCATTTATGTACACATATACGCACAGCACATAGATTCACACACACACACACACACACACACCCACACACACACACACACACACACTCATGCACTCTCCCGCACACACACGTATATACACCTACAGGCACACACACACACACACACACACACACACACACACACACACACACACACACACACACACACACACACACATACACACACAAACACACACACATACACACACAAACACACAGGCACAGTCGGACGTGTCATTCAGCTTGTGATAGTTATCCCCACAAATTGTCCTCCAGAGGGAACCTCTCACTTCGGCTGACTGTTACATGGATGGAGAGTAACCATGTGTGTTACGGGGCAGAGTCAGAGAGAGAGGGATAGAGAGGGATAGAGAGGGATAGAGAGGGAGAGAGAGAGAGAGAGAGAGAGAGAGAGAGAGAGAGAGAGAGAGAGAGAGAGAGAGAGAGAGAGAGAGAGAGAGAGAGAGAGAGAGAGAGAGAGAGAGAGAGAGAGAGAGTGGGAGAGACAGTGGGAGAGAGAGAGAGGGATAGAGAGAGAGAGACAGTGGGAGAGAGAGAGAGGGATAGAGAGAGACAGTGGGAGAGAGAGAGAGAGAGAGAGAGAGAGAGAGAGAGAGAGAGAGAGAGAGAGAGAGGGAGGGGAGAGACAGTGGGAGAGGGAGAGGGAGAGACAGTGGGAGAGGGAGAGGGTGAGAGAGAGACATAGAGAGAGACAGAGGCACTGAGAGAGGGAGAGGGGGAGAGGGAGACATAGAGAGAGACAGAGACACAGAGAGAGGGAGAGAGAGAGAGACATAGAGGGAGACAGACACAGGGAGAGGGAGAGAGAGAGAGACATAGAGGGAGACAGACACAGGGAGAGGGAGAGAGAGAGGGAGACAGAGACAGTGGGAGAGGGAGAGAGAGAGGGAGACAGAGACAGTGGGAGAGGGAGACAGAGATAGTGGGAGAGGGAGAGAGAGAGAGAGGGAGAGAGAGAGGGAGACAGAGAGAGAGGGAGAGAGAGAGGGAGACAGAGACAGTGGGAGAGGGAGACAGAGACAGTGGGAGAGGGAGAGAGAGAGGGAGACAGAGACAGTGGGAGAGGGAGAGAGAGATACATAGAAGTCTAGCAGTCTGCATTATGGTTTTATTATTGTGACAATTTTTTTCTTGAAGTGGAACTCGCTTGTTTGAACCGTGCAGTAGCACGGCAGCAGAGGAAGCTAAAGAAACTGAGCTGCAGACACGCAAACCCATGGGGAGGTGAAGTCAGATAACAGCAAGGCCATACCGTCCCGGGCTGGGACGTCCCACAGGCGTCTGTGTCGCACTCATGTGCACGTGTGCGTGGTCACCACGCCCCCTCCTCGTGGGCCAATTATTTAAATGTTGTTCCAAGTTAGCACACTCAGTTGCCTCCTCCCACTAAAAGATGCTGTGTTTAACTGTTAGGAGCTTAAGTAACTCAGGGTGACTCTCTTTCACTCTGTGGTCGGCCTTTTTCTGTGGTTGTCTCTGTGTGGTGCTTTTGTTTGTGTGTGTGTGTGTGTGTGTGTGTGTGGGTGTGTGCGGGTGTGTGCATACCTGCGTGTGTGTGTGAGTTTGCATACCTGTGTGTGTGCCTTTAACGTGTCCCCATTCTATAATAGGATATTTTACACACATTATCATCGCTCAGCTTGGCTCCCTTTACAACTCTGTGTGTGTGTGTGTGTGTGTGTGTGTGTGTGTGTGTGTGTGTGTGCGTGTGCGTATGCGTGTGTCTCTGCGTCTGTGTGTGTGTGTGTGCTTGTCCTCCCCCTTGCAGGTGTACGAGGCGTTGCCGTGCTACAGCGAGTGCGGCCGCTACGTGTGGCGTGCTGAGCCCTGGTCCATGTGCAACATCAACGCCGTCGACGCGCAGCCTTCCTGCGGAGAGGGGGCACAGAGCCGCAAGATCAGGTCAGCGCCACGCACAGTGGGGGGGCGGGGGGGGTCAGAGCCACAAGATCAGGTCAGCGGCCCGCCCGGGGGGTGGGGGGGTTAGGGTTAGGGTTAGAAGGAGGGGGTAGGGTTAGGGGTTAGGGTTAAGGTTTTGGGGGGTTAGGGGGTTAAGGTTAGGGGAATTGGCGGTTTAAGGGTTAGGGGTTAGGGGGTAAGGGTTAGGGTAAGGGGGTGTAATTGCTAGGGTGTGGGAGGGGGGCCGTGGGAGCAGGCCTGGGCGGGCGTGGGCGTGGGGGGTTGAGGGTGCGTGCGGGGGGGTCTAGCAGCTGGCACCGCCACAGATGTATCATCACAGCAGCCAGCGTTCAGAACGGTGCCAGCGCGCGGCACAGCGAGTGGTAAACAAATGGTGCTGAGAGAGGAAATAAAATACCCTCCCTCCCTCCCTCCTCCCTCCCCCCTCCTCCCTCCCCCACTTACTTTCCCATGACTCAATGTTCGAGTTCTCCTCTTGTAAACAATTCCTCTCCAGGAATAGCAGCAGCAGACTCAGAGTGAGAGGAGAAGAAGAAAATATATTTTTTCCCCCGAAAACCGTATATTGCGTTTTCTCCTCTCTTCTTCTTCGCCGGCAGCCATTGGTCGTGTGCATATGTAGAAGGGGGTTAAAGCGGAGGGGGGGGGGGGGTTTACCCCGATTGGATTAATGGCGGCGTGAAAAGGATTAACTTCCAGCTGTGCGACTCCAAAACCGGCGCGGTGGCGGAGCTGTGTGTGTGAGGTCGGGCGGGGCGGGGTGGTGGCGGGGGTGGTGGTGGTGATGGTGTGCCGGCTTCACAGACCCTCCACCACGAGCTGCGAGCCCACCAGCGCCGCTGTACATAACACACAGAATAAAGACAATGGACGGCCCACATCGCTGAGCGACGGCCAGCGGAGAGGCTGAGGGTTCGGTTACGGTCGGCGGCGTCGCCGACGCTACCAAACACATGTGCTGTTCGCCGGCGCCGCTATAGGGAGAGCCTATTAGAGCGGGACACAAATACACACTGCCACGGAGTTATTCACCACCCCCCCGGGATGGGTCGCTCCAGCTGCCAGATACTGCTCTCTATAGCTCTCTCTGTGTCTGTCTCTCTCTGTCTGTCTCTCTCTCTCTCTCTCTCTCTCTCTCTCTCTCTCTCTCTCTCTCTCTCTCTCTCTCTCTCTCTCTCTCTCTCTCTCTCTCTCTCTCTCTCTCTCTCTCTCTCTCTCTCTCTCTCTCTCTCTCTCTATGTCTCTGTCTGTCTGTGTCTGTCTGTCTCTGTCTCTCTCTGTCTCTGTCTCTCTCTGTCTCTCTCTCTCTCTCTCTCTCTCTCTCTCTCTCTCTCTCTCTCTCTCTGTCTGTGTCTGTCTGTCTCTGTCTCTCTCTGTCTCTGTCTCTCTCTGTGTCTCTCTCTCTCTCTCTCTCTCTTTATCTCTCTCGCTATCTCTGTCTGTCTCCATCTCTGCCTCTCTCTCTCTCTCTCTCTCTCTCTCTCTCTCTCTCTCTGTGTCTGTCTCCATCTCTGCCTCTCTCTCTCTCTCCCAATCTCCGACTTTGTGTCACTGTGTCTCTCTCTCCCTCTGTCTGTCTCCCTTTTTCTCTTCCTATCTATCTCTATTGCTCTGACTCTCTGTAACTCTCTCTCTGTCTCCCTCTCTCTCTCTCTCTCTCTCTCTCTCTCTCTCTCTCTCTCTCTCTCTCTCTCTCTCTCTCTCTCTCTCTCTCACTCTATCCATCTCTCTCAAGATTCAGATGGCTTTTTTTGGCTTTGTTCAGCAAACATTTACATTGCCAAATCACACAAGCAAAATAAGATGCAACATAAACATAAACAAAAAAATAAGTGCTCGGAATTTATGCATAAAATACATCGTCAAATCGACTGAAAACACATCTAGAATTAAATCTAAAATGCAATACAACACAATCTCCCCCTCTCTCTTTCTCTCCCTCTCTCCTTCTCTCTCTCTCTCTTTCTCTCCCCCTCACTCCCTCTCTCTCTCTCTCTCCCTCTCTCTCTCTCACTCAAATTCAAATTCAAAGTGCTTAGCATGACAGTATTTGAATACAGTATTGCCAAAGCATATTCAAGTTACACAATATACAAATAACAGATAATAATCTCTCTCTCTCTCTCTCTCTCTCTCTCTCCCTCTCCCCCTCTCACTCCCTCTCTCTTTCTCTCTCTCTCTCTCTCTCTCTCTCTCTCCCCCTCTTTGTCTCACTCTCTCTCTTTCTCTCCCCCTCTCTCTCCCCCTCTCTCTCTCTCTCTTTCTCTCCCCCTCTCTCTCCCCCTCTCTCTCTCACCCCAGGTGTGTGTTGAGGGCAGCGGGAGAGGGCGGGGAGGCGACCAGCGTGGACGACTCCCTCTGCGACCAGGAGGAGGTCCCGGCAGCGGCCAGGGTCTGCGTGCTGCCCTGTCCCGGGGACTGCGTGGTCGCACCCTGGGGAGCCTGGAGCCACTGCCCCCCGGTAACCACGACAACCCCCCTACAGCGAACAGTCCAGCATCCATAGGGATCTAATACATTTAACACGACTAACAATAAGTACATTTGTCAGAGGAAGGAGAAACAATACATCGCTGACAGTACAATTAGGATGTTCATAAAGCACCAACGATCGTTAGGTTAACCCATTCCCCGTACACAACAAAGACAGCTAGGATAAGACGCTACACGATGCTAAGTACTATTTCTAAGTGCCAGGACGTACAACATACAATTAGTGCGTACATTAAGTGCCAGGACGTACCATAGATAATGATGTGGCGTACATGTTCTGAACGTGGAGGGTCGTCACTGGTCCGTATTGTAAAGCCTCACACTTGTGTGTGCTGCTCAGGTTTACGTGCATGCATTTTGTTTCCCTGCATCATACACTGAAACCCTTCCTGCAATGCAAGAATGCAAGCCCTACACTGCCTTGGAAAGAATATCCCCCTTATGAATAGGCAGGCAGCTACTGAACCAGTATCTACATATCTCTGAGTCGCTGCCTTTTAAAAATGTAGAAGACAAGAGCAGAATTTCAGAGAAGAGAAATCTGAAAATATCTCTATGATTTATACATATAATAACTATAATAATCTCAAACCCCTCAGAGTCCTACTGCAAGGAAATAATTTCAAAGAATATCAAATATTCCCTTGGCCAGGAAAAAGGAGGAGCCTGTGACAGAGGAAAGCAGGTGGGGTTGGAGGGTTTTCGGGGGTGGGGGGGTTGATACCATCCTGATAGACTGATACTGACACTTTCTACTCACGCTTCAGCTCTTAGGGGTTGTAGCGGTGCCCGGCTCCAAGCCCTTTCGTCGCCCTCTGAGCGATTCCACGATGTACCGCCGCATGCCTCCCTTTGACTGCACAAGCTTTTTTGCAAATCTCATTTAGCCTTGCTCCATTTTCCCCCTGGCCTAAGATAACCGGGGGCCGGGTTTAATGCCCTCCTCCGGTCGTCGCCGTGGCTTCCCTCTCCTCGGCTCAGCGTGGCGTGGCATCTGTCGCTCGCACTTCGTCGGGTGGTGGGGAGGTGTGAGGCGTGGGGGGGTCATGTCGAACATGGTACCCATCCTCAGCCAACGATTACAGGTCATTAGAGGAGAAAATTGGACACACGGAGACACCCAGGCGAGAGTGTGTGCTGAGGTGAAGGCTGAGGAGAGGGAGGGAGGAGAGGGAGAAAGAGAGAGGGAGAGAGAGAGGGAGAGGGAGAGGGAGGTGGAGACGGAGACAGAGAAATTGTGTTATATCGTATTTTAGATTTAATTCTAGATGCGTTTTCAGACAATTTTACCAAATGTATTATTTCCTTCGTCTTATTTTCTTGTTTACATTTATGTTGTATCTTATTTTACTTGTGTGATTTGGCAATGTAAATGTTTGTTGAACAAAGCCGTCTGAAGGAGAGAGAGAGAGAGAGAGGGAGAGAGGGAGAGAGGGAGGGAGGGAGAGAGGGAGGGAGAGAGGAGACGCTGCTGCCGGAGCTTGAGAGTCAGTGAGAGCGAGAGGTAGAACGCGAGGTCACAAATCCAGTGCGTTGCCCGGGGCGCACGCATGACGAACGCCGTGGCTTGATGGGGAGGAAGAGAGTAGAGCCGGGGGGCTCACCATGCCGTCTCTCTCTGTGCTATGATGCACTTGAACCTCGCTCACTCTCACTGCTACTGCTGCTGGTCATACTGCTACTGTTACTACTATTAGTACTACTGCTACTGTTACTACTATTACTACTACTGCTACTAATACTACTTCAACTACTACTACTACATTTTCTACTATTGACTATGACCACTACTACTATAACTCCTAATATTACTACAACTTCTACTATTAGTACTGGAGTAGTATAGTACTGCTACTACTACTACTATACTACTACTCCACTAGTATAGTAGTAGTAGTATACTACTCCACTATCACCCACAGGGTGATGTGCAGTGAATCATTTGTTCTTATACTGCTGCTGCTACAACTACTGATGTTGCCTGTACTGCTACTTCGACTGGTACCGATCCTTTTGTTTCCTACACTTCTACTACGACTGCTGTTGCTGTTATCTACTGCTACTTTTACTGGAACCAATACTTTGTTTCCGACACTACAACTGCGTCCAATGTTGCTGTTGTCTGCTGCTACTTTTACTGGTACCAATACTTTGTTGCCTGAACTACTACTGCGATTCCTGCTGTTGTTCTGCAAATGCCAACGGTTCTGTCTTACTGCTGCTGCGACGTGTCTCACTGCTTCCGCGGCCGCCCAGTGCCTCTGTTTTGCGGATGATGAAAGGTTGTTTACCTCGGTGGTTTGATAAAAGCAAGCGAATTTTCAAAGGCACAATTTGAAAAGATGAGTCCAAGGCTTCGTTACACCTGTCGTTTCAATGCCTCCGCTCTGATCGGACACGGAGGATCAGAACAATGGCTCTGACGGCCGCACTCGACACTTGAATGCAAACTCTGTTGTTTGGATTTTCACTTTCCCCCCACAAAAATAAATCCCTGAAACGGAGATGGATGCAAGGGAATCCTTTGCCGTTGGAAATGGGCATGTAGCAATAGGGCCCGGCCCTGGCATGCATCGTGAGGAGGGCGCTGAGCAGGCCAAGCGCTCTATGTTTGCCTTACTTAAGACATCCCGGACGTAGATGAACCCGTCCAGCGGCATCGCACGACAACCACAACGATACGTCGGATAACCGACTTGTTCTCAGCCGGGTTCGATCTAGGACAGTCCAGCCCGGAGGGTTAATGTGTCTTGCTGTGATTGGAAGATGAGAGTCGCATTGAGTGTAACGTGAAATCAATTGTGATAAGAATCTTGGAAGAATCAAATCGTACCTCTGGAGAAGATAGGAATGGAAAGGAAAAGGGAAAACAAATGTCCCAAGTGTCACTAACTGAAAACCGGTTTGGGATGAGAGGCGGAGTAGGCGGCGAATAGGAATTAGTCATAGATGCCTGATTTGTTTTTAATTCCAGTTGTTCAACGTGCACGACTTTTCAAAAGCTATTTCACTGACTGAACGCGCAGACAATTGCAGCCTATTGTTTTCTCTCACTGTGAAACTCACACAGCTCTTCACGTCCCCCACCAAGTGTCTATGGGGGTGTTACCCATTTACCGTGCAATGCACACCATGCAAGGATCACTGCTGCATGGGAAATCCCTCTGCACATCCCCATCCCCCCCCCCCCTCTCTCTAATGGTTAGGTTTCATCTGGTTGGGTTAAGAATATATAATATGTCTTCCCCCCCCAAAAAATCCCTCATTTGGATCCTGTACACAGCTGCAGAACAGAGCTCCTGTTTTTTCTAGTGGCACACATATTTTTCTAGTGGCACACATGTTTGTGTACACGTGTGTGTGTACGTGCGTGTGTGTGTTTGTAGATGTGTGTGTGTGTGTGTGTGTGTGTGTGTGTGTGTGTGTGTGTGTGTGTGTGTGTGTGTGTGTGTGTGTGTGTGTGTGTGTGTGTGACGATGTGACTGTAGTGTCTGTGTGTTTCCGTGTGTGTGTTTTTGTACACGTGCGTGTCTGTGTTTGTAGATGTGTGTGTGTGTGTGTGTGTGTGTGTGTGTGTGTGTGTGTGACGATGTGACGATGTGACTGTAGTGTCTGTGTGTTTCTGTGTATGTGTTTGTGTACACGTGCGTGTGTCTGTGTTTGCATGTGTGTGTCACTCGAGTTTCCTCAGCGCCCTCCTCTCTGTGAAGCGGGCCACAGTCAGAGTTGTACCGAGGGTAGGGACTAGCCAACAGAGCCCCAGAGAAAACACGGATACGGCGACCGACATAAAAACATGTAGAACGACACCGCGTTGTTGTGAACCTTCTTACGGTGTGTAATTAACGCTTTGGCAGGGAGAAACGGCGTGGAAGCACAACAAACACACTCTGCTGGGCTGTGATCTGGCTCGGAGGCCCGCCGGCTCTGGGTCGATGTCCTTTTAGGCCACTGTGTCTTTGTGGACGTCCTCAGATGTACACAGCGAGGTTTTTTTCGTGGGCTCTTTTGGATTCGTTATTTATATATACCGTCCTCTGACGCTGCTGCTGCTTTGAGTGACAGAGATTGGTCTCCCACAGTGACAACCATAAGAAAGAACCATGGCACTCGCTGCGCCCTGCAAGTGTGTGTGTGTGTGTGTGTACTTGTGTGCGTTTGTGCGTGCGCGTATCTGTGTGTGCTCCTCAATGTGTAGCACAGAGTGAATAACTTGCTCGACTGCATTTTGCTGACGTAAAAGTTGTGGTGTTGTGTGTGTGTGTGTGTGTGTGTGTGTGTGTGTGTGTGTGTGTGTGTGTGTGTGTGTGTGTGTGTGTGTGTGTGTGTGTGTGTGTGTGTGTGTGTGTGTGTGTGTGCGCAAAAGGATGTGTTGGCAGCCTCCAGGCTAGTCCATTTCCAATTAGTCCATTCGGAAAACAGCCACTTGTCACATTAGAACGTGACAGCACCACAAATTAGCTTAGCTTTTAGCGTCAAGATGTTCGAGAGAGAGAGATCGAGAGAGAGAGAGAGATCGAGAGAGAGAGAGAGATCGAGAGAGAGAGAGAGAGAGAGAGAGAGAGAGAGAGAGAGAGAGAGAGAGAGAGAGAGAGAGAGAGAGAGAGAGAGAGAGAGAGAGAGAGAGAGAGAGAGGTACAATGATAGAGACAGAGAGAGAGAGACGTACAATGATAGAGACAGAGAGAGAGACAGTGAAAGAGAGAGAGGGAGACAGAAAGAGGGAGACAGATAGAGGGAGTGAAAGAGAGACAGAGAGAAGGAGAGAACCAGAGCTTCACTACCCCAGCGGTTCGCCGTTTAACCGAGAACAACAGGCCCCCGTCCACGCAGAATTCCCCCCCACCCCCCTTCTCATTTGGTCGCGTAAGGTGGCGCACGTCGCCTGAACAGATTCAATATTTACGCGGTCCTGCGGGAACGCCGCCGGCGCTCACACACACTGAGGTCTGTAGAGCGCCGCTCGCCTCTCCCTGGGTACCGGGTAGGCAGCAGCACCAGGCCCCTAACCCCCCCCGCCTCCCAGCATGCCTCTGGGTGGGATCATCACGCTCAGTTCAGGGTTCAGTTGATCCGGCGTTCCCGTAAATTCAGGATCAGCTTCTGGAAAGCCACGGGAAAAACAAACACGGAGACGGAATGGCAGGGAGGGAAAACGATGTGTTGCTATGGTGATGTCGTATTGTTTACACAGAGTGGTAACACTTTATAATAAGGTGCCATAATAAATAGCACACTAGTCATTACCTAACCCTTTGCTAATATTTTTAATTGTTACTAAAATATCTATTTGGCAGTTAATAGTTTTTTCATCATTAATTAAATATTAGTTGTTTCCATAACCCTAACCCAACCCTAACACACAACCCTAACCCTAACACAGACCTCTAACCCTAACCATATCACACGCCCCTAACCCTAACACACGACCCTAACCCTAACCCTAACCATAACACACGGCCCTAACCCTAACCCTAACCATATCACAATTAACAAATATTAACAAAGGGTTAGGTAATGACTAGTTTGCTATTTATTATGGCACCTTATTATAAAGTATTACCAATGGAGTTTATTAAATGTGTTATTTTGTGACTATTATTCTATGTTATCGTTCTAGTAATCGTTTTTTCCTCTTGTGATTGAGCTGCTCCGGTTAAAGTTCTGTCGCGAAAAACAAAAAAGTTGTAAAAGTTGTTATTATTTCTTATGTTAAATTACTGTTGCCAGTGATTTCTGTCGGCCTCATTTAACTGTCCTGCTCTCATCCACCACAATGCCGTCTACTGTCTGTCTGAATCCATGCGAACGCAGCTTTAATCGTGTTTGTGTCTGCTGTGGGGAATTAATTCCATCCCACAATGGTTGGACTGCATCCCACCGTGGGGAACGTGCTCCCGTGAATCATATCTTTAGCTTGTCTTTGATTCACAAATGCGTCTATTCCCGCTCTCTCTCATGTTAGCTTTTTCTGAATACTAACTAAGTGTGATGTTTAATACAACCCACAACAGGAGTGTTCCAACAGATCTCTACCTAACTCTACCAGATCTCTACCTAACTCCCTTGCTTTAGGCGTTTCATCACCTGGTCAGAGTCTGCAGGCCTGACATTACAACCACCAATAATACCCTGACCTGTCAGAGAGCCTCCTCTTAATAACTCTCTCTCTATCGCTGACCAAATCCTGCAGAATCCACTTCATCCCTTCATGTGTTCAGCCTCACTCTCATAACCGAGTTTCACTTTGGAACATGATATAAATAACAGGGGCAAAAATACCACATCCCAGTTGTTTTATATCAAAGAAAGCTGTGTTCAACGAAAATATATATATATTCATGAACACATAAAACAATAAAGCACTGAGCAGATTTATTTAGAGATCTGAGTTTGTATCATTAACGTCAGCTGGAAACATATAGAGACGCTGATTGTTTGATTTCATTTGAGGTATCTATGAATTTAGTGTTTTTAAGCTGCACAGTCAATAGCGGGACACCATAACTGGTTAGGGTTAGGGTTAGCCAGTCAAAAAATAAGCTACTTCAGAAACATCTTTTGGTTTTTGGTTCTCCTTTCATAAGGTGTGTAAATAAAAATGCAACCAAAGAAACAACCTCTCCCACCTGCTTTTCCTCCATGCGAGGGTCGATGCAACCATTGTGGTTTGTTTGTAGTCCTGTGACCAGGGCGCGGCGAACCGGACCAGAAGCAGACAAGTCCTGAGACTCCCGGCCTCCACTGCCTCGCTGTGCCCAGAGCTGGTCCAGTCTGAGCCCTGCCTCACCAACACCACCTGCTTCCTGTACCAGTACAGGGCCACAGGTAGCACGCATGCACCTGGGCGCGTGTGTGTGTGTGTGTGTGTGTGTGTGTGTGTGTGTGTGTGTGTGTGTGTGTGTGTGTGTGTGTGTGTGTGTGTGTGTGTGTGTGTGTGTGTGTGTGTGTGTGTTGTGTGTGTGTGTGTGTGTGTGTGTGTGTGTGTGTGTTGGTAGGACAAAAGCCAGGCTGGGTATTGCCCCTGAGATTCGATTACGATTTACAAAGCCCCGATTTGATTCACTTTTCCTTTTTCGATTCAATATCGATTTGCTCATCGATATTTCAGTCACAATACCAAATTTGCTTCGATATGAAAGAAAAGCCTTTTTTCCTCATGCTGTATATTCTACAAAGAACCCTCCCCACTGGTGCATTATTATTTATCCACGCTTTAAATCCCCTAGCTGTATTTAATAATGTGTCAGCGAACCGCATTCACACACCCGAGTCTGCCTCAACTTGTGTGTGTTCACACTCGGGGGAGTTGACACGACTTGGTTGGCTGTAGATCTGCCACGATGTCACCAGGATTGTCGCGGCAATGGCGGTGTTACATAAAATGTTCACACTTTTTTCTTCTCAAACCCTTTCGAGTCAACATCAATCATCGTGAGCCCTGTTACCTCTGGGCCAGCAGGTCTATACAAGCTAGAGGCAGCAGGACAGCCATGGTTTCCACACAAACAGCCAATAAACCCAGAATCTCCTCTCCCTAAAAGAACATGGCAGCAAGGCCGGGCAAAGAAAACAAAACAGAATCAGGGTTCTTAAATGGCCCTGGTTGGGGCCCAGCGGTGGACCACATTGAGATTCCGCAGTGGGACTGTAAACAAGCCGCACTTAAAGGAACGTCCCTGGGACATCGATGGACTGAGCCGGCCACATTTCCTCCTATACCGGGCGGGGGGCAATGGCCGCGTTAAGTCAGTCGGACAGGCCCCTGAATCACCCGGCGGGTGCTCGCCCTTTCACACATGGCGTCTGCGTTATTAGTTGACCAATAAATAACGCTGGGAGAATCGGAGGTTAGATTTACCCACGGTCAATTTAAATCAAACGTCTTTCAGAGAGAAGTTATAATTTGTGGGGGTATAGATCCATAGAATTAACTGAAAGACGTTGTGTCTGTGCTTGTGTGTGTTTGTTTGTGTGTGTGCGTGTGAACGTGTGTGTGTGTGTGCGTGCGTGTGCCCTTGTGTGTGTGTGTCCTGCAGACTGGAGCACCTGCCAGCTGAGTGGCCACGCCGTGTGTGGGCGGGGCTTCCGCACGCGCCTGCTGGACTGTTTCCGCAGCGACGGGAAGCTGTTCGAGGCCGGCGTGTGCCAACAGGTGAGTCCTCCTCCCCGCCGGCCAGTAGCGTCCGTGAGGTTCTGGCAGCCATTTCGGAGACAACCTCTACAGACTCTTAGTAACCTTCCAACGTCTCCCTTTAATTATGCTTTTTGCTTTTCATGAAAATAGTGTGTCTGGGGGATATGTGTGTTTGGGGGTGTGTCTGTGTGTGTCTGCGTGTTGGGATGTGTGTGTGTGTGTGTGTGTGTGTGTGTGTGTGTGTGTGTGTGTGTGTGTGTGTGTGTGTGTGTGTGTGTGTGTGTGTGTGGTGTGTGTGTGTGCGTGTTAGAATGCGAGTGGGCAGGCATGCTTTTAGGAGTATCCTTTTAATATGTAAATGTAGCCTTGCTTTCGTTACTTTTCCCCTGATTGCCCTGATTCCTTTAAGCCATCCTATCGCATGCTGCGCCTTCACTTTGAAACAGCTCGGCCTCCCAAACGAGTGGAAGCTGTCCGAGAGCTGCGAGGTTTCCTGCCCCGTCAGCTGCCTCCTCTCCGATTGGTCGCCCTGGACGGAATGTTCGCACAGCTGCGGCAACGAAGGTGAGCCCCCAATGGAGCCCCCAACGACCAGCGAGGACGCTGTCAGAGAGCTAGCCCCCCCACCTGTGGCTAGCGGGTCCTTCGACATCAACAACGTCAGCCCGCTGCCTCATTACCCCGTCAGTGTCAGACCCGCGCGGGCAGCTGCCAAACTGTGCGTGAATACATTCAAAAGCACTGGAATATTAATGGCGGTAATCTCGCGCTTTATTATACGAAACCAAGCGGCGGTTTCTCGTCGGCGGAGCGAGCGACGGCCTTCCGCGCCACGCCATTAGCATGCTGATCGCCGCACGCCCTTCAATTAACAGGGGCACCGTGTTTGCGCCCCACCGTCAATATTTGAAGCACAACAGGGCCAGATTTTTATGAAGACCTTTATAAAGACGTCATTAACTATTCAATGAGCCCCTCTGAAATATTTATTCCGCTACAGCGGCGAATGTGCAGACCTCAATTAGTGAGAAGGGCCGTGCAGGCGTCGGGCCGAAGACGGCGGCAGTGGCGGGGGCGTGGCTGGGGGGGGGGGGGCACTGAAGGGGTTAACCTATTTGTATATCGTCGGTGCGGTGCCTCCAGCCGCAGCGACAGCGGTCTCTCGAGGAGGCGCTCTTGTTATTCCAGCTCGTTAGGAGCGCTTGACTTTAGCCGCTCAAGTTCATCCCTGCTAATTGTCCTCTTCATCTGCGCCGTGTCACATGCCACTCACGGCCGGCGCTCGCCTTGTGCTCGTAAGACACACACCGCGCTTTTCTTGTGTCCCTCCTGTCAATCTCCCTCTCTCTCTTCTCTCTCTCGTTCTCTCTTCCCTCTCTCTCTCTCTCTTTAGCTGCTCTGTCTCTCGCTCTCCTACTCTCTCTCGCTCTCTCTCTGCCCTTCTCTCCCCCTCTCTGTGTCTCTCTCTCTCTTTCTTCGCTCTCTCTCGTTCTATCTTCCCCCTCTCTCTCGCTCTCGCTCTCTCTCTCTCTCTCTCTCTCTCTCCCGCTTCATCTCCCAGCTTTCTCTCACACGCATCCTTCCCCCCTTTCTCTGCATATTACATCTCTCTCTCTCCTCTAATCTATCAATCTCTCTTTATCTCTCTCTCTTGCTCTCTCTTGTCGCACTCGTCCCTGCAGTAAGCAGCTTTCTGTCAGCTCTGGTGAGGGATTCGTGGGGATGTGTGTGTGTGTGTGTGTGTGTGTGTGTGTGTGTGTGTGTGTGTGTGTGTGTGTGTGTGTGTGTGTGTGTGTGTGTGTGTGTGTGTGTGTGTGTGTGTGTGTGTTTCAGCCAGCGTTGATATGTTGTTTTGTCTGGTCGCCATGGGAGCATTCCTCTTATGATTTCATTGTCTGTCTTTTTTTCCTCTTTTGTTTTATCTTTCTGGAATGGCAGAATCATCTTTTTTTGTTCCTCTATCCTCCAGGCACCAGTGAATACAAACAGTCACTGACTCATTCTTTCACTCACTATGCTGATTCTCTGACTGCCTTTATGACCGACCGACCGACCGTGTGTCTGACTGACTGACAGACTGACTCGCTGTTCTCCGTCTGACTGCATGACTGACTGGTGTGTTTGCTTGTTTGAACACCCAGAACCACTTTGTTAATAAGCACTTCAAGTACTGGACCTCTGGGAGGGTTTACGTTTTATAACCCAAAATAAAATCCAATCAAATCACCCTGACTCCCAAACTCACTCACTGACTGAATGACTATCTGGCAGACGGACTCGCTGACTTACCAATAGGGGAGTGCTTACTTACACCACGATACAGCATTTTGTGCTGGACAAAAATAAGGACCACTTGTACAAAGGTATCTGCGAATGAACTCAATGTGGTTGCTCTGATATAGATATCTTCACTGGCCCTTACATTTATTCCTCTTAATCATGTGCGAACCCTACAGCAGACTGCAATGCTTACAAAGCAGAACAGAAAGGGAGAAAAAACACTTTCCCAGGTGGAAACCAACTGCTTATTTATTTTTGGCACAATTTCTTGTCTGTTAAATAAGTTGTTTGTTTGGTTATTTCGATGTATTCGCCAGACGGAGCATTGCTGTAGATTATTGCTTTGTGCTGTGTTGTATTGTATTACGTGGTGCTGCATTATATAATGTTATAATACTACATTTTGTTGCGTTGTATTTTACTGTGGTACCTGGTTTTATATTGTATGACATGCTGTTATATTGTCTTGTATTTTATTACATGGCTTTATATTGAATTACCTTGTGTTAAATTGTGTTACATTACATTGTGTTGTGTTGCATTACATTGTTTGAGACATTGATATATTGAATATGTGACAGTGTTTTATGTGTGTGACAGTGTGTTATGTGTGTGACAGTGTGTTGTGTGACAGTGTGTTATGTATTACAGTGTGTAATGTGACAGTGTGTTGTTATGTTACAGTGTGTTATGTGACAGTGTGTTGTTATGTTACAGTGTGTTATGTGACAGTGTGTTGTGTCATGTAGCAGTGTGTTGTGTGACAGTGTGTTGTTTGACAGTGTGTTGTGTGACAGTGTGTTGTGTGACAGTGTGTTGGGTTATGTTAGTGTGTTGTGTGACAGTGTGTTGGGTTATGTTAGTGTGTTGTGTTATGTTACAGTAGGTTGTGTGACAGTAGGTTGTGTGACAGTGTGTTGTGTGACAGTGTGTTGTGTGACAATGTGTTGTGTGACAGTGTGTTGGGTTATGTTAGTGTGTTGTGTGACAGTGGGTTGTGTTACAGTGTGTTGTGTGACAGTGGGTTGTGTGACAGTGTGTTGTGTTACAGTGTGTTGTGTTACAGTGTGTTGTGTTACAGTGTGTTGTGTGACAGTGTGTTGTGTTATGTGACAGTGTGTTGTGTGACGGTGTTGTTATGTTAGTTTGTTGTGTTATGTTACAGTGTGTTGTGTGACAGTGTGTTGTGTTATGTGACAGTGTGTTGTGTGACAGTGTTTTATGTTACAGTGTGTTGTGTGACAGTGTGTTGTGTTACAGTGTGTTATGTGACAGTGTGTTGTGTTACAGTGTGTTGTGTCACAGTGTTACAGTGTGTTGTGTTGTGCTGTCCCAGGTCAGACCACGCGCTCCAGGAGGGTCCTCCATCCGGCTGAGGAGGAGGGGCGTCCGTGTCCGGGCCAGCTCCTCCAGACCAGGTCCTGTCCCATCAGGCCGTGCTACTCCTGGCTGCTCAGCCCCTGGTCCCAGTGCACCGTGGAGGTAGGTCTGGGTCCTGGTCCCAGTGCACTGTGGAGGTAGGTCTGGGTCCTGGTCCCAGTGCACCGTGGAGGTAGGTCTGGGTCCTGGTCCCAGTGCACCATGGAGGTAGGTCTGGGTCCTGGTCCCAGTGCACCGTGGAGGTAGGTCTGGGTCCTTCCACATGATAGGCCAGGAGGGAGTAAGAGTCAGGCTGCATCACCACCCCAACACTCCAAAAGCAGGGTGGATCCAACAATACCATACTACTACCATATTGTACAGCACCTACATCATACAAAGTCTAACCCAAACTTTGAAATTATACACTGCGGTTGTTTAAAAATATAGAGTATTTTAAAATATGAATAGTACAGTGAGTACAATTTAAAGGTGCTGTAGGTAAGATTTAAGGGCAATTATTTGAGTTGAAAATTTTAGAAATGGCCTAGCCATCTTGCAGCTATGAGTGACTGTATTGTTACTCAAATCCGTTTTAAGCGGAACGGGCCCGCCTCTGTATGAGACCATTTCGATTTTAGACCGCTCCCGGGTCATTTCTGACCAATCAGAGCATCACATCCCTGATTGGTTCAAAGCATTCATCTAACTTGTCAATCACAGGTGTGTGAAATAAAATATTATCAATGGTGGAGAGAAGTGTGGAGGGAGGAGGCAGACAGGGGAGGGAAGTTGTTTGGTTTCAAAGTCTCAATATTTCACGCTAGTTTCTGTCCTCGCTCTTTAAGTCTCATTTGGGCTGTCGGTCATTTAAAATGACCGACAGCCCCTTCGATGCATACTTAGTCTCACTCTTGGGACAAGTCGCTTCTTACACATTTCCTCAATCCCTTTGCTACCATTTATTTTTCTTTACTTCGTTTTATATCATGTATTCCCGTAGTGGTGAGGCAACAGAGTCTCAAAACACAGTCGTGGTTTTAACATGCAGAAGGCGCGGGCGTGTCTTCAGCCCTTCCAAATGAGCCGTGCTGCTCGACACAGAGACCCATCCCTTTTTAAAAAACAAAAATATAAGAAAGCAAGAAAATATATGAGCGAAGGAAAACAAAGAGACGCGGAGCGTTAATAGAAGCACACACTGGCAAAGGCAGACGACGCGACCGGCGCCACCAAAGGCTGCTTCCCTCTTGATGTAGCCGGCTCTGTACTGGATCCAGGCTGAATAGACGCCTTAATTGAATGTCTTCCAGTTCCCTTCCCCCCCCCCCCCCCTCCCCGGAGTCCTCCCCGCCCCACCCTGCCCCCCCCCGCCCCCCCCAGCCCCCTCGTACGAGCAGATTAACAAAGGAAACAGGCACCACTGTGCGGCTGATCATTTCGGGGTTTACTAATTGTGAACGTCACATGTGAGCGTGCGTTTTTCCCTTTGATCAACTTTAATGGCGAGCAGATAAAAGCGCGGTGTTAGCCTGCGGGCTATTCCCCTGCTAAAGATGGCCGCCGCATCTTCCCCGTCAGAAGACATTGGAGGAGAGGAGTAGCATGTGTCAGTGGTCCGGATCCACCATCAGCTTTTAAGCATCCCTTAATATTGATGGTCGAAGATCTTTTGGGTTTGATTCGGATACGTGTTTGTGTGTGTGTGTGTGTGTGTGTGTGTGTGTGTGTGTGTGTGTGTGCGTGTGCTCGAGTGTGTGTGTGTGTGTGTGTGTGTGTGTGTGTGTGTGTGTGTGTGTGGTGTTGGTGTGTGGGTTTGTGGTGTATGTGTGTGTCTGTGAGTGTGTGTGTGTGTATGCCCACATTCATGCGTTGTACATCCTTGCATACATGTGTGTGTGTGTGTGTGTGCGCATGCAAACACACACACACATGTATTCACACACCTGTTGTACCTGTGTGTGAGTTTCTTCTCGGAGCGCCTTGTGTGTGCGTGAGGGTTGATGTGGCGCGCGTTGTGCCCCCCAGGGAGCGGACTGCGGCGAGGGGATGAGGAGGCGGAGCCTGTCGTGCGTGGTGCAGTGGGCCACCGGCTCCTCCACCCTCTCCACCCAGCCGGTGGCCGACCGTCTGTGTGGAGACAGGGTGCTGCGCCACAGCCAGCAGGAGATGGAGCTGCCTTGCTTCGTGCCCTGCCCAGGTAACCAATCGCCAGCCTCCCCATACTTAACCCCCCTGCCCCTCCCTCCATGCCACGGCCGCCACAGACTCTGCCATTTAAGAACTTGAATAGCTCTATTTGTATAGTGCCTTTTACAAAGCAAGGGTTGTACAGAACAATTGAATAAAACCAGAGAATAAAATACAGAATGAATAAGAGACATTAAACACATATACTAAAAACAGTACTTCTTCTTAAAATAATAAGACGGCGTGCAGTAAGATAATAGCAGCACAGAGTTAAAGTCACTGTGTCAGGAGGAGTCCTAAGAGTGAAATGAAACAGGGAAAGACTTAGCGTGGACTGCTGATAAGTAGAGCAAGCTCAATCACGCTGCACCTTCAAGGAACGTAAGACACGATGCTCATCGGCTGTCAGAATTGTCATCCATAGATATGAAGACGTAGCTTTGGCGTGACAAGGTCTAGTCAGGTTTATTCTTATAGTTAAAGTTCTCTTTTACATCCATGCGTTTGTTCAGTCCGCCGGCAAATCTTTTTCCGTCTGCAGACCGCTGAGTAACTGTTAATAAAATACATCCTGTTTCACGTTTGTTCCACCATGGGGCTGTTTTTCTATAACTTCTGCTGCTGGCATACGGCCCGCTATTGGTCACACTTGCATGTCAATCAAGACCTCCTCCTGACATTCCGGCGGTTCTTGACACAGTTAATCAACGCTGTTTCCCAGACTTTCTGTTCTGTCTAGGCTCGCTCAGCGAGACCATGTCCTTTTAGTCGCGCAGCTGAAGCTTTTATTCGCTCGGAGGCCGACTCCCCAGAGGTGAAATCGAAGAGCCATTTTACCCTGCACCTGGGAGGCCAATATTTCATTTATTTTTCAATCTCCAATGTATTTATAACATTGAATAACCATAGCTCCTCGCTACCAAACACAATCATCGGCCAGGGCCCCTTGCATGGTTTGTATCGCAACGAAGGTCCCCTGCTTCAATTTCGGCCATGTAGAGAACTCGCAATAATAATCTGTGTTTCGTCGTGTCGCAGTCCATGAGGATCTATTTGAGTCTTTGGTGCCTCTTAAAAGAACCGAGCGCGAGTCGCTGAGCTATCTTGCGGGCAACAGTGGATCGCGGATGGCTCATTCGATTGCCAGTTCGATTCCTCCATTGTTTTGCGCCGAAGGACCCCCAAAGTCACCTCATTTTATGCATTCTCTCATGCGACTTCATATCATGGCGCCGATCCAACCTGGGATTGCATTGGTTTTGTGTAATAAGCCACACAGCTGTGTACAAACACAACCGCTTAGTTGGGGAAAACAGACAATACTTAGAAAGAATAACGACAATGTGTGTTTACATAAGGCCGTATATTTAGCCCCCCCTTGGATGTATCTTGCGAGTTGGCGTGTGCTTCGAGCTTTGTATGCTTAGTGCCTGTGTGTCTGTCTAAGTCGCTTCTGTTCTGTTCTCTTTTTGATATAAATATCTTATGCACTTGAGAGTTTGTGTGTGTCTGTGTGTTTAGCGTGGCATGTGTGTATGAGTGTTTGGTGTGTGTGTGTGTGTGTGTGTGTGTGTGTGTGTGTGTGTGTGTGTGTGTGTGTGTGTGTGTGTGTGTGTGTGTGTGTGTGTGTGTGTGTGTGTGTGTGTGTGTGTGTGTGTGTGTGTGTGTGTGTGTGTGTGTAACGGTGCGGCTGCCCGTTACCACAGGCAATGGACACAAACAGGACTGACACCGGGATTTACAAGTACCCTTTTTATTAAACGCACACAGTTAAACATTCAAACACTTTCATGACGCCACCTGCAACACACAAAAAACATACGTTAGGAGGAAGCCTGTCATGGGACATGGCACAAACAAGGACATCGTAAAAAAACACTCACATTACGGTTGCGCTGGCTTCCGGGTGTCGGGGGCTGCGGGAGGACCCGACGTGAAGTCCGGAAGAACATTTGTGCGTTGCGGGGGTGACGTCAGACGGGCGAGACCAAGTGTGTGGGGAGAGAGGTGGGGTACTTGAGGAATATTTTAGGTGTCAGGGAAGTAGGGGGTAAGGATGGGGTTTAGACAAATAGGTCGGTAGTAAGGGGTGTAACTAGGGGTGGGGATAGGTAAATCAGAAATGTGTAGGGGAGGGTTAATTGAATTAAGAGTGGGATGGTTTGGGCCAGGTAGGATATATTCGGGTGCAAATCATGTAGGTGGGGCAGAAGGGTCTGAGGTGAGCTGGTGACAACACCTGGCCCTTAGGCCAGCCAAGGGCTTCATTAGTGCCGAGGGGAAGACGGTTTTTGGATTATTGAATGTTTAGATGTTGAGTTATTTTGAATTATTGATTTCGGTTTTTGTTCATTCATTTTTGCCTCCATACGGACCATTTCTTTGTACCTGAATAAATTCAGGCCAACGGCCTTGCTCACATCCCACCACTGCCTCCAATCCTTCCACCGCCGCAAGGCTCATCCTGGTAACAGGGTGCCTGATTTTGTGTGTGTCTCTGTGGGTGTTTGTGTCTTTATGGGTGTGCCTTTATGTGTGTCTGTGTGTCTGTGTGTCTGTCTGTGTCTTTGTGTGTGTGTCTGCGTGTGTGTGGCTCATACCACGACTGAATGACTGAACGGATCCCCACCAAGATGAAGCATAATGAGACGCTTCAGTCCACAGATAGTGGTTAATGGAGGGTCGGGTTGGGGGGGTGTGGGTAGTCTGTGTGTGTGTGTGGGGGGGGGGCGGGCGATCAAAGGGCTCAGCTGAGCTGCGGCGGCTATGCAGCTCCGGATGAACTTATCAGGCGCCGGCGTCCTTAGCCAGAGAGAGGATAGCCGGTCTCGACCTTGAGCCGGGAGGACGCCTCTGTGTTATTTATGGCGCCCGCAGAATAGATTGATCCCTCGTCCGTCCGTCACAGAGCCGATCAGTCTCCCCGCCAGCGAGCCGACACTTCCCTCGGTCGTTGTGTTTGTCTTGTTGTCGTGTTTCTTTGGTCTTGGTTCAGTTGTTTGCTTTTGTTTTTAATGACAGATGAATTTCAATGTTGGATGGCGCTGCTCGTCCACGCTCCTTTGAGTTACGGAGCGCCTTGTGTAATTTATAGCCTGCGTGATTCATTATTTCTTTTTCCGGCGCGCGCCGCTGCCGTCTTGAGTTATTTGTTTGCGTCGGGCACATTATCTGCCGCAGACGTCTGGGGAAACGGCTGGATCCGCTTCTAATTTTCCACTCTCTCGCCCGGAAGGCACTTAAAAATGTTTTTCCCGACGACGTGGTTCAGAGGCAAAGTTGAGTACAAAAACAAAAACAATTGTTCGTCTGAGAAACAGCACTGCTTTCATAATCACCAGTGGCCGTGGTGCATGGTTTATAACCCGTGGCCCCGTGGTTCTCTAGCGGAACAGCGCTATCCGGGCGCTCGGCAGCACGTGGATGAAGCGCTTGTGATGCGAGAGGATTTTTGATTTTCAACCCGGGTTTTGACTCCAACATATCACCACTCTAACCCCCATTTTCTATGATAGACCGATGTCGTCCCTTTGCTTTTTATTATTTATATTCATTTTTATTTGTTTGACATAATTTTCGCACCATGAGCACCGACTATCTCTGTCGAGATTTCTGACGGACGTATCCGATAGATCCGGATCGACGGACACGGCCAGAACGAGTCTCTCCTCCATTTTCTTGGTTGCAAGGGTGACGAGTCCCGCCCCCTCTCATATACGATTGGTTGCCTGAAAAAGGAGTGACAGTGACGACATCGGCGCCTTCTGAAAAATGTCGATAAAAACTTTTTAAAACATTTGAAAACTGTTAAACAGTTGCAAAAAGACCCTCAGAAAACAAACATTTGTGGACATGGGCCGTTAATGCTTCATTCTTTTGTACATTGTCCTCCCCCCACCCAAGGAGACTGTCATCTGACGGAGTGGTCGTCATGGAGCTCCTGTCAGCTGACCTGCCTGGAGGGGCGGAGCTTCGAGACCACTGGGCGTCAGGCTCGCTCCCGGGCCGTCATCATCCAGGTTCTGGAGAACCAGGACAGCTGCCCCCGACAGGTGTTCCAGACCCAGCCCTGCACAGGTACACTTGGCTCTGTAAAGGACCTCAGTACTTAACTCTGTAAAGGCACATAGTACCTAACTCTGTAAAGGTACACAGCAAACTCATGTTTCCCTGTATGCGGTACTTAACTCTGTAAAGGTACGCAGTATCTAACTCTGTAAAGGAACGCAGTACACTCATGTTTCCCTGTACGCGGTACTTAACTCTGTAAAGGTACGCAGTATCTAACTCTGTAAAGGAACGCAGTACACTCATGTTTCCCTGTATGCGGTACTTAACTCTGTAAAGGTACGCAGTACCTAACTCTTTAAAGGAACGCAGTACACTCATGTTTCCCTGTAAAGTCATGCAGTACTTAACCATGCACAGGTGCGCAGCACACTTATGTTTGCCAGTAAAGGCACGCAGTTCTTATCTTTGTGAAGGTACATAGTACTCTGTAAAGTTACACAGCACTTATCTCTATAAAGGTACAAAGTATTTAACTTTGTAAAGGTACACAGCAAACCTATGTTTCCCTGTTAGGGCACCCAGTACTTGTACAGATGCAAAGTACTTACTACTCTAAAGGTACACATTACTTTGAACAGAGGTCCTAGCAGACCTTTTGCACGTTTTAAACATGCTTCAACTTTCAAACCTGAGCACGACCCAGGTCCAACTGTAGTCCTGAGTCTTCTACAGCTCAAACCATGTCCGGGAGCATACTTTGAACTGTGAATTTGAGACCCTGCTTGGGTTGGGTTTTATTTTTTATTTTAGTATGAATCGAAAGTTCAGAAAGACTATGATGAAACGCGTTGCGAGTTCATGGGCTCTTTCAGGCGATTGCGATTTTCTCTTTCTGATCCAGCGAGCGGATTGTTTAACATTGTGTGCCGTACAAATTTGTGGCAAGTGACTTCACCTTCGCAAACCGGAGGCAATCAAAAAGCGCACTTGTTGCTTTCCCTGCTGTTTGTTCTTCAATGTTTAACTGAAGGGATGAGAGGGACTGCATTGTCCCTGACCAAGCCTCCACAGGAACCAGCTCTGACCCAAAAGCACCCGCCAGGAAGGCGGAGCACTTCTTTAATAAAACAAAAGCCCATCTCTCCAGCAGCCCTCTTTCATCTCTTTTTATGCCTCACATTTATTTGACTCTGGTGCACGACAGAAAATAAGCGAGTGGTTAGGGTTAGAGGAAAGAAGAGACCAAACAAACAAGCGGCTTTCTGCATGGCAACCGTTGGCATAAATATACTCTCTACCGAAAATATATACAAAGATATATCCTGTTGAGATACATATTTAGGGTTAGCTGAATATATTTAGGTTTAACAGAATACATCAATGTATATATTCTGTTCATATTGATAACAACCATCATCTATCCCACAACACACAACAGAGAAATAAATCCTATTTATACCCCTAGTGGTGTGCCAGAGTGGTCAGGGCTGCTGAGAGTGAGGGGCTGGCTCTGGGCGACTGTTGGAGAAGGAGTAGGGGGCTTGGCTGTCTGATGTGCACGGGCAGCCTGTAGTCATGGCTGAGCGCGTGAGCCAGCGCCGACGGCTAATGAGCTTCTGTGCTGCTGGCTCTGCCCCTGGTCAAGGGGGGCGGTGCTACGACTTCCACTGGCGGACGGGCGGCTGGAGGGACAACGCCAGGGAGGTGTGGTGCCAGCGCTCCGACGGCCTCAACGTCACAGGTGGGCCCGGGGCGCACGCGCACCGCATGGAGGCTCAAGCGCACGCACGCACACGCATGCTCATGTACACACGCACCTGCACGCACGCACAGATGCACACACACATGCGCACACGCAAAACACACACACGGAAACGCACGTGCCGCCCGTCGCACACATGCACGCAGACACGCACACATGCACGCAGACACGCATACATGCACCAGCACACACACACACAAACGTGCGCACGCATGCACGATTGATGCCAGGGGAAATAACAAACTGCAATCAGCTGAAGTTATCTGCTCTTTTTTTTTCCTCTGTGATACATGCACACATACCTTCACGCGTACACACATGGTCACACACACACAAGTGCGCGCGCACACACACATCGTCGCACACATACAGAGTGTCCAGTCATGGACTGGGGAGACACCCATAAAGATGCGTGCCAGGAGCATCATTTAGTGAGGGGGACGTTTTGGTGCAGTGTTCCTCTGGAAGTTAACACCTTCTTATTTGATCTTCCCGTTCTGCAGAACGCTCATTGATTTCTGCTCCCCCCACAAACATAAGTGATCAATAAGCCTGCGACTCTGCCGGCAAGGGATCCATATAAATATAATCACGCATTTGTATTGGTTGGAAATGAAGTAGCACATGCAGGCGCGGGAAACGCTGGAATGGTAAACGCACGCATGGGTGGTACGGAGGGGGGGGGGGAGAGGGGGCTTTGGGCAGGGAAAGGCGAGCCTGGGTGGTGCTCTTTGGGGGAGCTGCGCTTTAAATGGAGGGTAAGAGGAGATCTTAATGCTGTGAGGAACTAAGAACCTGTCCTCACCGAATGCACACGCAGCAGGAGTAATCCGCCCCCCCCTTCCACACCTTCCCCTCGGTGTCTCGCTCTCTCTTCCTCTCTCTCAGCCTCTCACCCCCAGCTCTCCCTCTCTCCTCCTCTCTCGCTCGCTCTCTGTCACCCTCTCAACCCCATCTCTCTCTTCCTACCTTTCCCTCTCTCCTTCTCCCTCTCGCTCTCTCTTCCTCTCTAATAGCCTCTCACCCCAGCGCTCTCTCTCCCTCCCTCTTTCCCTGTCCCTGTCTCACCCCCTCTCTCTCTCTCTCTCTCTCTCTCTCTCTCTCTCTCTCTCTCTCTCTCTCTCTCTCTCTCTCTCTTTGTTCTCTCTCTCTCTCTCTCTCTCTCTCTCTCTCTCTCTCTCTCTCTCTCTCTCTCTTTGTTCTCTCTCTCTCTTTGTTCTCTCTCGCCCCCTCCGTCTCGCCACGCTGAGCGGGAGGAACCAGAGGCATCACTCTTCTATATTTTGACACACAATTGTGCCACGGTGGAATTAAAATGTTCCCCAGGTTGATCAGGCGGCCTGATAAGGTCCGTCTCGTCATTCATCTGGCATGACACACCGTTCAGTCGCTGATCAACGGTGCAGTGGTGATAATGTGTGTGTCTGTGTCTGTATACGATTGTGTGTGTCTTTGACTGTATCTGTGTTTGTGTGTGTGTGTGTGTGTGTGTGTGTGTGTGTGTGTGTGTGTGTGTGCATACGTGTGTCTGTGACTGTGTACGTTTGTGCGTGTGTGTGTGTCTGTAACTGTATTTCTGCGTCTGACTGTGTGTTCGTGTGTGTGCATACATGTGTGTTTGTGTGTCTAACTACGTGTGTGTGTGTGTGTTCCTCCAGGGGGGTGCTTCTCTCAGAACAGCCCAACCACGGTGCGCTACTGTCACCCTCCGTGCACCAAACCTTTCTCCCGTTGCACACCGGTAAGATCGATGCCCCACCCACAGGCTTCGTGTGTGTGTGTGTGTGTGTGTGTGTGTGTGTGTGTGTGTGTGTGTGTGTGTGTGTGTGTGTGTGTGTGTGTGTGTGTGTGTGTGTGTGTGTGTGTGTGTGTGTGTGTGTGTGTGTGCGCGCGCTTGTCTGGCATGCATGTGCTTGTGCTTCGATTCATTCACTCCAGCTTTGAAACTATAAAGTTCTCTAAAAACATAAACACACACACACACACACACACACACACACACACACACACACACACACACACACACACACACAGCTAGAAGTTAACCAGATAATAGCTGTTGAACGATGTAGGTTTAGTCGTGCACATGCAGCTGCCGGGGCTGCATGAGGTTTGTTGGGCAGCAATGGACGTTTAAGCTGTACTGCCCCCTAGTGGATGTCAATTGTAACTGAAAGTAAGTTGAGTTGTGAAATGAGTTGTATGACTAATGTAGGACCTTCATGGTGAAATAACTCAAACCAAAGTAACTACGCCGATATACATACAACACGTATTACATTTTTGTGTTCAAAGCCGCAATTTGTTTCTTTTCAACTAGCTTGTGGCTTACTTAAGTTTTATGTAGTGTCTTGCCTGATAACTGTGAAGGTCTCAATCTTACTCATTGAGACTACAACTTGACTGTTTCATAGTTTGGCATCATACAAATATTCTGAAATTCATCCGTTGAAGAACTCGTTTCATCGAAAGTGTAGATCCCGTCATCGATGTGCTCCACGTCTCAATGTATAGTGGCATTTCGAAAGTAGAATCATAAATCAGCTATCACTGCCACCGAGTGTCAGGGTTAGCCTTAAATCTCTCCCTCTCCCCCTCTCCCCCTCTCCCTCCCCTGACGGAGACAGAGTGGGGTGTGCGGGTGTGAGCGCGGTTACACGGAGGTGATGACTGCGCACGGTTTCCTGGACTACTGCACCAGAACTCCGGGCGCGGACCACAAGAAGGCCGACGTGAAGACCAACTCCGGGAGGTTCCGACCGGGACCGCCACACACCCAGGACTTCTTCAGTGAGTGGTCTTTGCGACCCGTGGGCCCAGGTACTGACCACCGTGTCGGGGCCGGTTTCCGTGTATAAGAGACATTCCCGACCGTTGTTCTCATTCAAAATGGCAGGAGGGGTCTCAAAACTTGTTCAAAATGCCTGTCCTATATTAGTAGGAATGTTGTGTTTATTATTAATTTGATCATTTTAGGTAGTTGTATTAGTTTATTAATTATAGTATTAAACTATTTTAATTGATTATCTTTCACGGATGTGTGATTCTAAAGCAGAGTTTCTTGGGCAGAAACCCTCGCCTGTGAGGCTTGCTGAAGAAATATTCGTATTATTTCTAATCTATGGACGGGATTAAAGCGTCTGTGTTTTCTGCTTTAACAGATGGAAGACTTAGGCTGTGGGTTTACGGCGTCACTGCGGTTGGATTCATCCTAATACTGTTTGTAATTACTGTATCATTCCTGCTCTGGTATGTATCTTTATTCCTCTGGATGTCTAAATGTTTTACTTTAGAGATTTCATCAAATCAGGGAAATGTTAGCTAAGGACAGAGTTGTCTGGGTTCTCATCAAGCAGAGGAATCCCTGCTCCCTTCTGAACGGTTTACCTAGGGCACAAGGGGTAGTTAATGTTAGACAACTCTAGGAACATGTAGGGTTGCTAGACAATACAAGGAATTGGAAACAAAGTTTAAATTATTAAAAGTAAACAACCCACCTTTCCATCACAGGGGCCACCATAAAATATTATGCTTTTATGAACTTATTTTGAAAATATATATTTTTCCTATATTTGTTTGGCCTGACTAGCAAACGCCATGGTAAACAATGACTACATTTGGTGCCTTACCGACTTTTGTAGCGTACAAAAATAGTCCACAGAACCGTCATGTCACTTTTGGCCGCCAATTCTACACTTAGGATTTACTCAGGCATCAGTGTTGGGTCGCCATCTGTGTCAAGCCGTTACAGCAGCGAAGCTTTGTTGACTTCATCTGCCTCACAGACGCTCGTCAGAATAAGGCTGTGCGGACGGACTTACATATCCGTTTGACTCGTTTCATGGGCCAGAGACGGCGCAGAAAATTGCGACATTGTCACTCGATGCGCTTCATTTGAGACGCGTGCGGTGAGAAAGCCGTTGATTTACGCCGCGATGTCACCGCGGTTCGGAGTGGATGAGCAAACGGTTCGCGAGCCATCAGACCTGTAACGCAGACAACACGCTCATGAAACCCCTCATCGAGTACGAGTGTCACAGTTAGGCCCGACTGTCGTCCGTGCCGCTCCGTTAAATGTGATCCGATTAAATCTCACGCTTGTGTCGTGTCACGCCCCCTCCGTCTTCTTCTCCTGTCTCCGCAGTAAACCCTTCAAGCCCCCCAAGTCGTCCTCCCCGCCCCAGAAGGCGCTGACCCTGGCCTACGACGGCGACGCCGACATGTGACCCCGCCTCTCGTTCACCTCCGCGAGAAAACGCAGCTGGCCCGGAACAGACGCAGACCCCCCCCCCCCCCTCCCTGCAGACTCTTTTCCCACACCGCATTGCCTACCACCCACCCACTCCATCTGGCTGTTGGTCTGTCCGTACCACTGTTGCTCCGGGGTCGGTGGCGGTCATTAGCCGGACGTTCGGCGACCAGCGGACGCGTCACGCCTCGTGGGTTGAGCAACAAGTTTAAAGACTGACCCGTCCCGTGCTCTCGAACACGGGACGAACCCGACGGCCGTAGTCCCATCGTGTCCAAAATGCTATCGTGTCGTCCCGAATGATTGGATTTCAGTCTCTAAAACTCTTTTGACAGACTATAACGTACAGAGAAAATGTTCTCTTGTGGACTTTGTACGCATCGAGATGCCTTCGTGAAGAGGTGTGTTAGGGACTAAACGCAGATTCCTCCAACCCCAAGGAGGGTTCCTGTTTGCTGGAGACAGGCACCTGTGTGGTGGAGACAGGCACCTGTGTGATGGAGACAGGCACCTGTGTGATGGAGACAGGCACCTGTGTGGTGGAGACAGGCACCTGTGTGGTGGAGACAGGCACCTGTGTGATGGAGACAGGCACACTTGTGGGCTAGAGACAGGCATCCGTCGCCTTGGTGAGGCAGACACAGTTCAGAGACTGGGGAAGTTGGACCAATGGAACATGTGGATGTTTGATTTGTGGGACTTTTAAAGATATCTCAATAGGTCCCATGTTGTGAAACAAAGCCTTTGTTTGACAAACTGATCGAAAAGAAAAAGAGCTCTATGCACTACATTAGTGCTTATTCATTTTTCTGTTTCTTGATTTTATTTCAAACAACTTTTCTAGTGTTTAAACTGTAACGGTGGGTTGAATTGTGTTTATGTTTACGATGCCATATTTGGTTGTGGGTATGGTTGATTGTGTGTGTGTGGGTGATTGTGCGTGCGTTTGTGTGCATGCATGTGTGTGTAGGGATTCTGAGTAAACCAAATGCAAGCTTGCCTTGACTTTTTCTTTTAGTACTAACATAGTGACCCACAATTTCTCCCAACTCTCGTCAAAGGTATGACTAAATTACATTTAAAAGTGGTTTGGTTTTGTTTGTAAGGAAATGAATCGCATAATGCCATCTAGGTGTTTTAAATCTGTGAATCTGTTCAGCACAACATCAGGGACCATGTACTCATGGTAATTGAAAGAACTAAGTGATTGACTTGAATGTATTTATTTATATATTTATTTACCATGGATATTTGTCGTTTTTCACGATGAAGACAATGTGGGTTTATGCTGATGATTTATTCTTCTTATTCATTCTTAATTTGTGTTTTCTATAAATCTTTCATTCTGCTGCCATGACAACAACAAAATAAAGAGCGGAAAAGGGTGATCTTTTATGCAGTCCAGACCAGAGGAGTGCTTCAAATTCAAATCACTTACAGCCCGGTAGTATGGCAATGCTTTCCACCAGCACTCTTTACAAATCACTGCATCCTCTGAACCCAAATAATCTCAAACTGCTGACCGCATTATTCATCAGACCCAGAATTGAAAATTCATGCATATTTTTTTAAACTGTAATCATAGGTTGTCTTCTTGCACTTAAGTGTACCGCTTAACCAATTGAGTTTCGTTGTTTCTTTTAAATTTATTTTTCAATTGTGAATCCCAAAAGTTTTTTCACAAATAACTATAATCTATCTGGTTGTTAGAATCGTTCAAGAACGATTCTATTTCAACAGCCATTGTATGTATGCATGCTTGATCTTTTCTGGTTTGAAGCTACAAGTGACCTTGCAATGACCCCGTTTTACATGGTACCAAAACATTTGATTGCTGTTTACTTTAGATATGTTTCCATTGATATTTGGCTCGTCAAAATGACAGAATACAGATGACGTTCAAGATATTTCATTTGGGACATGACCAACGTGTTATGGATTTCTCAAAGACCAAATGATTGGCCGCCTTCTGATATCTTCTCTATTAGAGGTTGCAGCCAACCACTTTGAGGCCTGTCATGTCAGACTTATCATTTTCATGGCCGTTATTACAGAGTATTTGGACTGTATGTTAAACCATTATTTACACTGATATCAAACCATTTGTGTGTCTATCGTGTGTATCTGGTTGGGGAAAGAGATGGTGACAAAGGCAAATAAATTGTTGTACATTCTACGCGGGGCGACTGCATCTTTCTTCCATGTCACGGGAGTCTCTACGAGTGCCATTCAGCCCTGTTCCTTCAGACCGAGAGACGGGGAGCAGCGAGGTGCGAGTCGATCTTGATGAGATTCACTTTGCTTGCATCCCACGGTGATCTCCATTGACTCCTCTGTTCTCTTGTCTCCATGCCTATAATTACCTTCTGATGGCCATTCCTCCGAGGCCCCGAGCCTCTGCCGTGCGTATAAAAGGGGGGCTGATAAGACTCACGGTGCTGCCAGCCCCCTCCCCCACCCTTCTGATAGACCCCAGGGCTCGATTGGAATCGGTATTAAAATCTTTTTGTCCGATCTAATTCATTTATTTACGGGCGCCGCGGTCGGTTATGAGGAGGGGGGGATCAGGACGGCGGTGACGAGGCTGCCTGATGCGGGGCTAAAGGGCTGCAGGACCCTGTCATGTCCAATTCATCCACTGTAAGTGGCTGACACCGCCAAGGGTGGAGTTTGTAATTGTCTTCAGGGTTCGGGGGATCGTCTCTGGGGGGGGGGGGGGGAGAATGAGGTTTAGTTTAAATCATGCTTCAACCATTGCCTCCAGTTCAATTACTGGACTGGAGGATTTTTTAAGCTGAGCTTGAGTGTAATATTTCAAGGAACAGAGAAAGGTTGGCCGTACTTTTTGCTGCAAGGTGTGGGAAAATACGTTCAAATAGGGCCATATTTGGGGCCCATTTAACACTGACAAATTTGAATTGTCTTGAAAATAAAATGGAAATGAAACCTTGAATGGTTTATCAATTAGGCCAATAAAGAACCCATAGGTGTCCTATTGTACACATGGATTTTAGCTGTAGCATGCCCTTGGGTCCTATTCATTGTGAAATAGATGAGATCACTTTCGCTTTGTTGGCTACTGTTTTGGAGCTGTATTATTTATTCCATGGCTATAACAGCCTCTCTATCATTTTTAATTAACATTTAATCCATTACTATTTCATTGTTTTGAATAGAAATGTCCTCATCATAGCCCAATCTAAATGTATAAGGCTGTAACATTTATAATCTTTTTAAGATATCCGGCTCTCTCTACTTGCGCCAGCATTTTATCTGTTGGCAATGGGTTCATAGTAGCTGCAGGTTTATGGGTCCATGGAATGGGAATCCGTTGCGCAATTGAATGTAGCACACACGTGTCACTAGCCGTGACAACGCCACATCTCGTGTCTGGCGCTTTCTGTAGGCTTGTTTCACTGTCTGATGTGTTTTCAGGTTAAGGTGTTACTTCTGAATCTAAATCGTCAAGCACCCCCACCAAGCACCAGCAAGATAATCCCTGGAAATAAATAAAATTATTCAAATTACACCGACCCGAACATGATGTAAGAACTCACAAAAAACTATTTATTCATGCAACCCTTTATGGTACAGCTGAGTGAATGATGGAATATAATATATCTTTGCAAAAAGGAAAAAAGGGCCCAATTGAACTTTTTAGGGCCCCTGCCAACTATTCATTTATCTCTGTAGGCTTGGTCACCCATAAGGCACACAAAGATGGCCTTTATTTATTCAAATTAGTATCACACTTGAACACCACGTAAAATACAAGTGAATGATTTAGGCTACATGGATTGCAGGTCAGCCGCTCCCTATACGCAGAGTACGCAGAGTGCGAAGGGGTCCAAATACCTGGGGGGGCACCAAAAATTAAGGTTTGTAAAAAAATAAAGTAAAAGATATTACAATATTGAATTAAAAATATAAATTAGTTATGAAGAGGCCCACCGTTGTTTTTTCTTTATTGTATAACCTATCACACAATTGCTGCAAATTAGATATTTTTACCTAATATATAAAAAGAGGCTCCCCCCCCCTAACCCTAAACTGTGGCGATGGGTTTAGCAGTTAAACTAGTTTTGGTGTTAGTAGAGTTAAACTGTGAGTCACACCTGACAGTCAGGAAGAAGCGAGTCAGAGGGCGGAGCCAAGTGGCAGTTAAACGTCTTGCAGCAGATCTTTTATACATTATACTTACACTCTTATATGCAAGGCTGTCGCTTCACTGCACATTTCCTCGAAACACATGTAAGTGAAATATATTAAGTTGTGTTTGAGACTTGCGTCATGCGCGATCTGAATACTGACACATTCGCTGAACAACAGCAACAGCGTGCTAGGACTACATGCATATTCTCCTTTACTGGAGGAATAGCGCTGCTATGGATCGCACCTAGATACTCTGATATGGTTCAATGTCGGATCCTGAATAGAAAATCACTCTACAGAATCGGAAAGGTCTTTATCCGTAAAACCGCTTTTTTACAACGTAGCCTACTATCAGCTTCAATTGTATCAACAAACCTATATGTCTCGTCAGCTAACCGAATCATTGACCACTCCAGCAGACGAGCTGCAGCAGATATGGCATCGCCCCTGAGGTCCCTGGTGGAGGACGATGAGCGGTACCTCAAGTCCTTCCAGCTGTTCCTGGAGCGCTCCTCTGAGCACCAGTGCATGCACGACTTCATTCAGGGCATACTGCCGGGGGAACTAGCCAGGTAATCCAGTAACCACTGCATGAACCACTGGTAAGTCCCATGAACCACTGGTAAGTCCCAGTGGTTCACCGCGTTCTCAGAATATGTTTGACTTATGAAGACCTACCCCCAAAAAAGCAGAAAAATAAACTAACAAAAACATTAAATGGCAGGGGCAAAATGAATGCTTACAGTAAGTGACGTGTTCTTATGATTCACTTTCATTGTTTTCATTAGAATTATATGCAGAACTTGATCGTTATATCCAGGTTTACTGGTCAACAATCGCTACGAACCCCCCCCCCCCCCAACAATTGCTCCGAACCCCCCCCCCCCCACAACAATCACTCCGAACCCCCCCCCCCCGTCAACAATCGCTACGAACCCCCCCCCCCCCGTCAACAATCGCAACGAAGACCCCCGGGGGGGGGGCCGCCTTGAACATCCTGCATACGGGCCCGTCGTTGCCTTGTTACGCCACTGGTGGAATCATTAAAAAAAAATTAAGCCTATGTCTCTATCGCGCCTGACTCTTAAGCTTGCCTGAATAACCAGTTAACATCACGGCTATTATCGTAGCTAGTGTTCCTGTTAATCTTTAAACCTGACCAGCACCTGCACCACTAAACCCCTGTTGCTGTTGCACATGTTTTTTGAAAAATGAACCAATTATTAAGGGTCCAATGGGGTTTTATAGCTAGACAGGACTGCTGAGATTCCGACAACATTATCACTCCTGCCTTGTGTTTATTAACTGATCTTGATTATTAAACTCACATTTTATCTTTCCAGCTAATGCCAAATAATGGTTCAACACACGGATATTATATGCAAAAGGTGTAGAGGGTGCTGGTATGAGGATCAGTGTGGACCCACCAACAATGTGCTAACGGTGTTCAAATGTAACCTTTAGTGTCGGCGACGGAAAGGCTGAGCTGAATGTCTTCGGAGTGGGAAGCGGTTCAGGTGAGAACCTACCAGGCATTCTCTACCTTAGTGACAGTATAACTTTGTGGAGCCTCCATTCAAACATGTTCATCTACAGATCCTCAGTTGGACGACAGCCTTTGTCAGCAACTTGTCCTGCCAGTTGGGTTAATATTAACCCTCCACAGCAGACAATGTCAATAGAGGCAATTATAAGTTTTTTGTTTACTGCAATGCATTTATGTTTGAGCGCTTGCATTTTGACAGAGAGTCTATTCTGCCAAGAATGCCAGAATGTGATGTCAAAACCGATTAAATGTTTCTGTTAATGTTTTTGCAGCCACACCGACACCTGCATGTCAGTATGACAGAGTAGACGGCGGTGTGGGTTTCCTAATGGCATCTGAATGAATGACTTTATACCCTCAGGGTAGCGTTGATGCTAATCTGAGAGTTTACATGCTACACGAGCTCGGCTGACCACACCTGCTGCTGGTCACTTGCATAAGAGTCAAACAAGTGTGGTTTAACAAGTGGCTCTGCAACAAATTGAACAAGCAAAAATAATCGTCATTTTATCTTATTTATTTTTTGCCTTCCGTCTCTGACAAAATAGGTGTAAGTATGTGTGTAGTGCAGGTAGCTATGTGCTGCTAAGCGTCATTCACTGCCAATTATCTTGCGGAACATTTCCATGCTAATACCTTTCATTTAATAAAACGTGGTAGCTGTTAACATTTTATCAAAAAGGCTGACACTCCACCAAGGCATATTTAAACATTCCTGCATACACTTTCATTCTTGACTTCAGAGCGGATTTTGTTACTAAGTGGAATTTAGGATTAGTAAAACACATTAGTCATCCAATCAGAGTCAGTACCGGAGGCGTTTTGTCCAATGAGAGGTCAAGTCTGCTTGTTGCTGTGGTTGCAGGTGATATAGACCTGGAGATGTTTTCTCAGCTCCGTCAGAAGCATCCAAGCGTAACGGTGGACAACCAAGTGATTGAGCCCAGCAGCCAACAGATACATAACTACAAAGGTACATATTTACTGCGTATTATCTCAAGTTTACTCTTTCAGCCTTGCTTATCCGAGTCGGGAAGGATTAAAGGTTTATACCAATTGTAATTGATTTACCTCTTTTAAGAAAATTAGTTCAAACTAACTGGGGGTCACTTGTGTTCTTTTTCCAATAGTTTTATTGTCTAAGACACCAGATTTAGATTATATTAAATTCACCTGGAACAAGAACACTGCCGCTGAGTTTGAACAACACTGGAAAGAAAACAAGATGAGCAAGAAAGCAGACTTCATTCACATGATACAGGTGAATAAGGTTCCTACTATGAGCGCCAATGCTGCACATCACATTGGTTTCTTCAGTCTGAGTACATGCTGGTATTGTAGTTTAGACCCATTTTCTGGTAACATCACGGGCATAGATTGTTTACGTGGCACTTTAACGTTTATGTATATGTTAACATGTTACAAATGTATACGTGTGCTCCCCACAACATCGAACACGAACCAAAATAAGGAGTTTACCTACCATCTTCAGTTTTCCATCACCAAAATCATTATGATTTTCCAGTTACTCATGACCAGGGCTGTCATGCACACTCTGATAATCATTCCAGATTAAGCTGTACTAAATGACTCTCCTAGACTAGGAATATTAAAGAGCATGCAATCAATGTGCCACTCATGTGACACATTTCCATTCACATTAATTGTCCACATTTCATGGCAATTAACCCACACTCGTGAACACCTGTCGTTAATAGACTATTAATTAGCCATTCTCTAGACCGCTTCGCCAGCCAATTTCTCTGCGTTTGTGTTTGAATGAACAGATGCTCTACTACGTCAAAGACCCAGACGCCACCGTCCGCTTCTTCCAGAGTCTACTCGACAAGAATGGAAAACTTCTCATTATTCTCGTTTCTGGTACATCGACATTTCTTTATCGCTCCATCAATTTCTTTACGAGTGATTATAGAGCGATGCAATTCTTATTACTGCATCCAGGAGAGGCAATCCATCAAACATTGTATGACTAGATAAAGATATATATATATTTTTAAAGTATTTTATTGCCTTTTTTTTTTTTTGAAGGACTTGCCTACATGAGTGGCGCATTATTGGATTTAGTTGTTAGATGCTATATAATTTAAAACGTTCATGTTTCTACCGGTAGACATTGAGCCGGTATAATACCTTATAACAAATTCCATGTCAACATGTATTTTTGGTTCCATGTTTTTTTGAGTCAACAATCAAGCAGTTAATCTGTTAAAATAATATAAGCACATAAGACATCTGATGCTTGATTCAACCTGCCTGTGTCTGCTCGTGCTCGTGTGTGTGTGTGTGTGTGTGTGTGTGTGTGTGTGTGTGTGTGTGTGTGTGCGTGTGTGTGTGTGTGTGTGTGTGTGTGTGTGTGTGTGTGTGTGTGTGTGCGCGTGTGTGCGTTGGACCCTTAGGTAGGAGTGGGTGGGGCAAGCTGTGGCGGAAGTACCGGAGGCAGCTGTGTAACACCGAGATCAGCCAGTGTGTGACCACGAGGGACATCAAGAGCGGCCTGGAGTCCCAGGGCGTGGCCTACCGCAGTTACGCGCTTCCTTCCCATCTGGACATCAGCGAGTGCTTCGTGGAGGGCAGTGAGAAGGGGGAGCTACTGCTGGACTTTCTGACGGAGGTCCTGGACTTCAGCCGGACGGCGCCGGCCGAGCTTAAGGCGGGGGTCCTGGAGATGTTGCGGCAACCGGACTGCAGTGTGGAGACCGATGGGAAGGTCATCTTTAACAACAGCCTGGAGGCTCTGGTGCTGGACCCTCTGCCTTAAGGCCTGATTATGGTCTCCATGTTGACGCAACGTAACAGACTCACTGCGTCCGTGCGGACTCTCCCTGCGTCCACTGCAAGGTCCTGACGTGCGCCTCCCAAAAATTCAGCAACAAGGGCTGTGATTGGTCCGCTCACTAAAATCCAACGCAGGACCGAAACAGTTGACGACTGCGTCGAAGCATCTGCATGGGCATTGCGTTGCATCGACTTGGAACCATAACTGAGCCTTGAGCATTGAGGAGGACCTTCTTAAAGATCGCTGAAATCTTAAAAAATATAAATATAATTTTGTTAGATTTACCTGTAGATTAAATATTTTTATTAATGAACTAAATCGTCTGTGTCTGTGCGTGAGACATCCAGTCCGTTCTCTGAGGGATGGTTATATTATATTATATATTCTTTAATTACAACTATCACGTAACAATCTTAAATGTTGATTTGTTGGGAGCACAATCTGAAACAATGCAGTAAACAGCAATCTACCTATAACGCAGGCCATGGTTGCATTTGCTAAACAGATTTTTCTCCAACAAATTTTAACTCAACGTAATGAATTCACCTGAATAATTATATAAACACTGTGGAGAATATATAAGTTCAAAACAGCTAAGCAAGCTGTGCAAATAATTCCCCAGGCGTTAAGACAGATTTGTTAATGATGTCAATACCGTAGCTAGCCATATGAGGGTGCTATAAAACTAGCCATATGAGGGGAATAACTCATATTGTAAAACCAAGGCTCTAGCTCTACAGGTAGGGATGGAACTAGAAAAAGCATTTCCTGTAGAAACTGGAGTGAGTGCTGTACAAAATGAGGATGAAAATATGTTTGAGTAAAGTTGGATAGTTTAAGACATAAAAAAATGTTAAATGGCTTAAATCAAGTGAAGGGATGTAAAAACGTTTAAATGGAATTAACATGCATGCCATTTAAAATGGTTAGAAACAAATAAAGTGAAGAGTAAAACAAACAGCTGAATTTATCATGTTTGAATACATTTGATTAAATACAGAAAAGCTGAGCTCTTCTGATTGTGTGTGTGTGTGTGTGTGTGTGTGTGTGTGTGTGTGTGTGTGTGTGTGTGTGTGTGTGTGTGTGTGTGTGTGTGTGTGTGTGTGTGTGTGTGTGTGTGTGTGTGCGTGCGTGCGTGCGTGCGTGCGTGTTCTTGCGTGCGTGCGTTTGGTGGGGTACTGTTGCGACCGTGGTCGTGGTCGCCGTGTTCCGGGTGCCACAAGGGATTCCTGGGACTATCTCTAGTGGGACCTCTGGCGCCCTCCTAGGTCCTTTGCGGCAGGCAGGGACATAGTGAGGGGTTTGTCTCTGTGGGTGTGTATTTATATTTGTGTAACGTTACTGTACTTATGTTACTGAGTTATTGTTTCCGACACCGTCAGTGAGACATACATTGCGATCGGTTGAGAAAGTGGGTTTTCTGTGGGATGTTTCTGTAATAAATTGCAACTGTCGCAGTCGTTTAGCCTATGGGCTGCGAGGGATGTATAATTGCTCCCCACTCGTCCTTCCCGTGCTGCTCGCTCGCTACAGTAGGCTATGTTATGAGGTGAGGCATGGACCTATTAAAGAAGGTGAGGACTGCATGCCGTGCTCAACTATTGTCCTTCTTAGGTTTTATTGTTTCTTAAAGGGGACATATTATACCACCAGGTGTGAGTGTGATTAGCCTTGCAAGCTGTTTCGAAAATCTGCCCCATAATATATCACTAGTGGGCGTGTCCAACTAGATGTGCGCTGGATGGATCAGTCTACCAGCCTGCCCAGTGGACTGAAGCAAACGTTGCGCATCTATCCAGCACAGATCAAGGTGGACACGCCCAATAGTGATGTCAGAAGGGCAGATTTTAGAAACGGCTTATAAGGCAAGGCAAGGCAACTTTATTTATATAGCACTTTTCATACACAAGGCAGACTCAAAGTGCTTAAAGGGCTAATCACACTCACACATGGTTGCATAATATGTCCCCTTTAAAATGTTAGGATTACCTTGGAATCACTTTGTGCCATTTAGATTTTAAATATATTTTAAACTAAGGATAAACTAAAGATATTCTACATTTAAAATATAATTTCTCTGACTATTCAACTAGCCTACTTCAGACTTCGTAACTTCCTAACTTAACTTCCTAACTTTAACTCAACACAATTGTATCTTCAATAATTTGAAACATGAACAGAATTTCGATATCATTAATATACTTTTTTCAGATTCATTTGAATTTCATACCGGCATGGAATATTTTCAGTTGGTCTCATTGACTCATGTTGAGGCCACAGCGTGACGACGTGTTGCCAGATTGCCTGGTTTCCCGCCTTTTTGGGCTACTTTTAATCACGTTGAAAGTAGCCCAAACCAAACATGAAATGAAATAGAGTAAAACATCTTGCTCACTCAGATTTGAGCAGATATATTAATGTAGAAATGTTACATAAAACCACTTTAGGATAGTTGTGACACAGTTCTAATACAATTTATATACGAACAGATTAGATGTATTAGAACATTTTCAACTTGAACGTGTTTCATGAAGACAATAAATAAACGATACTTAAGATACTTAAAACGTCCTCCGCCATGCTAAGGGAGAGGGTCCAGGACCAGTGCCTCTATGCTGTTGTTAAAGATGATCTTCCCATCGGTCTCCGCGCTGCAGTCCGGGTGCCGAAGCATCTCCAGGACCCCCTCCTTCATCTCGACCGGCGCCGTCTCCTCCACTAGGAGCAGGAAGTCCAGCAGTCTCCGTTCGCGTTCCCCTCAACGAAGCACTCGCTGATGTCAAGGTATGACGGCATCTGGTAACTACGGTAACTGATGCCCTTGGAATCCAGCATGCCCTTGATATCGTCCATGCTGATATACTGTCCAGGGTAGGTGGCAAGCTGCCTCTTGTACTTCCGCCACAGTATTTCTCGCCCAGTCTTACCTGAGGGTCACACACACACACACACACACACACACACACACACACACACACACACACACACACACACACACACACACACACACACACACACACAATAATTCTTCTTAAAAGGCATTTTTTAGGTGAGAGCATTTTACTTGTTTCCAGCTTTTAAGTCTTTAATTATCTTAATTAAAAAATATATATAAAAAAATCATTTAACTTGTTACTGATATGTTTTTACTCTGAGTAACCTAATGCTTGGAAAACTAGAATCACAGAATTATAAATCTGTTGGATCAACACTGTACCAAACTGCTTTGTCAAAGTCTTATTTAAGCATGTTATCTTTTCCTCCTCTGATATTAAGAACAGATAATGACCAAATGCAGGTCACTGTTTTCCTGTCCATCTTGACCACAGACAGCAGCCATGCAGAAGTAGAGAACAAAGACAGAACCCTGTTCATCTCAGGGGAGCCTTACTGCTCAGGTCAGATGTATTGCTCTTCCTGAGTTTCTGGTCTGGCTGTTCACGTCGTGTTTTAAACATGGCCGATACGACGACTGTGGATAGAGTGACGTCAGAGTCACATTACGATACGACTGTTCAACCTGAGGTCTGCTGCTGCTCTCGGCTTCAACACACACACAGCTGTTACTCAGAGTAATGATGGAGTCATGATGTATCACTGCTGAGCTCTGAGATGGACAACAGTCACAGACAGAGAGATCCTCTTCTTACCTCTTAGCTTTGCTCCGGCGGCCATGTTCCCCAGACAGAGCGGTCTTAGAGGTAGGACCCCCCTCCTCTCTCTCCTCATCCATAGTAGACTGGAGAAAATACGTTCCGTCCCATACGGTATAAAGTATAAGTGTAAGGGAAGAAACTGAGGTTAAAGTGTTTATATAACAAGTTGATCAGGTGAAAGGTTTTCAAAGTGGAGAAAGAAAGGCTCCTCGCTGCGACCGACGGTAGGATGGGGAAGTAACTTTGCTGAACCGGTTGGACAGTTTAGCACACCACCGCTCCCCCTCACACCATTTTCAGAGAACCTTTTTTTTCAGCACTACGTCACATGAGCATTAAATAAATGCTGCGCCTCAAATTGCCGTGGACAGCAGCGAGGATGACCAGTTTTGCCACGGGCCGAAACGTTGCGGAGCGACCACAGCCAGAGAAAACCCAGCGGGGCAGAGGAGTGTGAGGAAGTGTGTGAGGATTATAGTCCTGTAATTTGTAGCTGCCTGGATTCCCTTCCACATGCTGCGCGTGATGTTGTTCAGGTAGAGGCTTTCAAGTTTATGGCAATGGGCCCTTTTTGCAGCCGTGATGGACCTCTCAACCTCATACCGGGCTCTCTTATATTCCCCTTGATCTCCTGACTTGAGGGCTCCCGTCTTCTTCTGATGTTTTGTTTTATGTCCCCATTAAACCCAGGTTTTTGGTCAGGGAACACACACACAGATCTTGCGGGGGCACATAGACGTAAATGAGATGCATCTTATTTCAAGTGGTGGCAGCGTCCAGGCGGGCGGTTTAACCAGACATCCCCCCCCCCCCACACACACAAATAAATGGTAACATATCGATCAGCAATGAGGTTGGAGTAGCCTACTGTGGGGGCCCTAGGCAGAGGATTGTTGACGGGGGGGGGGGTGCGATTGTTGAGGGGGGGGGTGTATGGAGCGATTGTTGACGGGGGGGGGGGGGGGGGGGGGGGGGGTGGAGCGATTTTTTATTTATTATTTTTGGCTCTAGGGGGCCCCCCCCGTGGCCCGGGGCCCCCAAACAATTGCGGGGCCCCAGGCAGTTGCCTGGTATGCCTAATGGGATGCGGCGCCTCCCCACATAAATAATTGTAATACACCAACATTGTTAACTGCCATACATAGCTAAACAAGCAAATAAAAAATTGAATAGGCCTACAAAAGCAAAATTCTTTAATTTGTTGATTTTTTTATCGCGCGATTAACGCAGATTTATTAATAAAAAAAAAAAAATCTTTCGCTCAAAACAAAGAAGCAGTAGCCTGATTGCTATGTTCAAGGCAGTATGTTCATCGTTTAATTGCACTATAGGCTTTTTTTTTGTATCGTCCTGTTTTGATCAGTATATGCCAATGTTGTTATCAATAAAAAAACATTTGCACAAGGCAAGCCGATGCACTTCACCATGTTGATAAGAGCATTAAAATGAGAACAATTAACGGGACAAAGAAATTAAGGGATATTTAGCATAGAAAACAAAAATTGCGATTGATCGCTATTGCTCACGATTAATCGCGGGTTAACTGACATTAATTAAATATTTTAACCGCTTGACAGCACTAGTATAAAGCACTTGCATTTGAACGAGTTCAAACTGTTATTTTACTATTGTTATCCATGTTTTCTAGGAATGGCCTCTGCTACATTCTGGTCTGAGGAGGACTTCTCCTGTTCCATCTGTCTGGATGTGTTCAACAGCCCAGTTTTCACTCCATGTGGACACAACTTCTGCAGAACCTGTATAGCAACGTGCTGGGATGTCCGAGGCCAGTGCAGATGCCCTTTTTGCAACGAGCTGTTCCACACAAGACCTGATTTACGGGTTAATACCTTGATATCAGAGATGGTTGATTGGTTCAGAAGTTCTTTACGAGGCAAAACACAGCCTTGTGTTGAACCAGACCTTCGGATCCCTGAAGGATCCTCCACCCACCAGGGACTGAGCAATGGTGGAGGTCCGTCCTCCGTCATACGTAGGGACCTTGTGGAGAGCCCTGGAACAGCTGAGGAGCGGAACATGGAGACGAAGAGGCTGGCTGAACTTAGATCAGCTCCAAATGAGTGTAAGTGTCTGATGCAAGATTCGTTCAGGGAAACACCATCTGTACAGGGAAATGTTTGCATTGTGGTTAGTGAATACAAAGGTAACACAGGTGAGTGGGAGGGACCATCGTGGAGAGTTATGGATTGGCGGGAGATGCCTATGGTGTGTTCCAGATGCCTCGTACACCACCCACACAAGCTGCTAGTGAAGAAATCTCCCAGATTTCTTGCTGCATTTCACGGAAGAACGCCCCATTTTGGTCGGGACCTACCACTCGGGATTCGGAGAGCGTACCGAGTTCAGTGAGGCCACCCGTACGACTCGACAACAAAAATGGCTGCGGCCGTAAAGAGATAAAAAATTTTTGTACGTGTTGGTCATTTTAATGTCGATTTTTAAAAACTCTTACATCTTTGATTACATTGCTACTTTATCCAGTCACCAATTAATGCATTGCAAAGTCTTGCTGTGCGTGCAATACAATGTAAAGTTGTGTTGTTTGTTTTCAAGCTGGTTATCTAAAGAGGCTAATGTAGCTAACTATAACAAGGACTAGTCAATGACATGCCAAAAAGACAAACGGGAACGCTATAAGTGTTACGAGCCAGGAAATTACGTCACAAGAGCAACTCGTGCGGGTGGTGTACGAGGCATCTGGATCACACCCTTGAACTGCAATACACTATGGGGGAGGTGGACATGTCTGCAAGTCTGGACGCAAGGCTGCAACACAGTTTAAGGAATCTACACAACAAAGAAGTCAGTCAATTGCCCTTGCCTGACGATCAGACTCTGGCTGCAATGGCAACGCAAATGACAACGATCTTAATAGCTCTCAGGGCGCACTCACACTAGGCAAGTTTGCCTGTTCCGTGCTGCAGGAAGATTCGGCTCGATTCCCCCCCTCCCCACTCCTCCTGCTGGCCCGTGGTCACACTGCTCCCAAAGGCCGTGGCCTGGGCACGATTGCTCCTTCATACATACGTCATCACGTCATAATACGATAAATACGTCTGCGACTGCGACTGAATGCTGTCGTTGGCCCAAATTTCGAGTAAACACTCGACTTCACTATCGCACCAACGTAAACCCACTCGTGAACCGCTTGCCGCCATTGTTTAAAATGATTGTTGTGGGGAAGAAGAGCATGGACCTATAAAGAAAGAAGGGTCGCGCAAGGACTACGTCATACAGCTCACGTTGCGTATCCGCGCGTGTCATCTCATTAGCATCTGTACTTTGGCCACGGCACACCTCTCCCAAGAGTGCCGTGGCCAAGGGGCTGTTCCGTGCTGGAATACGGATGGCGTGGTCACACTAGCCAAACGTTCTAGACTTTAGTATGCAAATGAGCTCGGGCACGGGGCCGCGGCCCTAGTGTGAGTGGCCCCTCTGTCAGAGAGACGAAGCCAGGTATCTCTAGGTACAGGGAGAAAGTATACTAATCCTTTGAATGGGACTAGTAATTATATTAGCAAGGTGAATATAATTGTAGATTTGATTATGTTATTTCCACGACAGTATCTGATTAGTTTGATTTAGGGCTTTCAAATGCACATTCAATGGTCCAATATTCTCAAAATATAAAAACTTTTTTTTCATTAGGAAAGAATAAATTGCTATATTGCTCTCTGAACAGGGCAGAATATATAATATAAATCATACCACTGTTAAATAATAATAATAATATACAATTAATAAATAAGCAGCTTTTCAAAACAACAACCTGAAACAAGAATTAATTTCTGCAATTTTAACTATAAAAATATTCTGGTTGAATGTTTTGATGCATAATAATGTGTATGTAGTGTACATATTGAGGGACTACCTGCACTTTATACATTTTCTGTCTAAATTTCAAAGCCCCTCACACACACATTGGATTTCCAATTAACAAAATTTAACTATCAAAAACACAATGTGTACTATTGCTTAGACAATCTATTGCAAATTATTCCACTATGGCACCTAGCACATGATATTTTCTATGTTTTTGTCTTTTTATGTTACATTTTTATTATTATAGTTTTATGATGAAGACGATGAAGAATGGTTCAGCAGCTCATCATGTCTGGTTCTCCCTCAGATGACTGTGAACCAGGCGCGTCGTTAGACCTGGGCATTCGGGGCTATAGCCCCGGATCTTTTGGGATCAGCCCCGGATCTCTGCCGTAAAAAAAAAAAAAAAAAAGTGTGTATATATATATCTATATATATAGATATATAGATATATATATATATATATAGATATAGATATATATATATATATAGCTGCTTTCATACACGTAAGTACTGGCTGCTCTTCTGAATATATGCTGCATCGTTGCAGCAACATTGAAGACGATCGCGTTGACTTCTGCGGTCTGTTCTGCCTCCATGCTGTCTGCGTCAAACCAAAACAAATCTGAGTGACAGCGGCCGCACTTATCCCGCCTCCTGCAAATGTACGTAATATCCCTCCCCTTGCAATGCCGGCGCTGGCACTGGCCGCGGGAGCAAGATGTTATTCAAACAAAAATGCATCAATCATTGTTTTATTCTTTCATTACACAATTTCTTTCATTCTTATAAATAAAAAAATAATATAAATACATATATAAATCTAGCCAACTTGTCAATCAAAATTAGTCTTGTCTTGTCCCTCTGGTTGTTCATTCTAAAACACTACAATCTTTTGAGAAGCAAATGGTTGCAGCCTCTATAGGCTTACTGTGGCGCTGATGTGAGTACTGTATGCATGCAATACTACTACTCATAGTAATAATCGGAGAGGGTTGAGAAACAGTGGGTTGACAATCCATTCTGGTACCTCATTTTGAAAATCCCCAAAAAAGAAACTTCACAGAGGACTGTCTTTCGATTTTTAATACATTGCTTTGGAGGTTTTCAATCTAACATCCCACTGGTTTGATTTTACCTAAGAGAATTTTTTTTATTTTTTAAAGCATCCACAGCAGCCATAATAATGAGATTATGAGACAATGAGAATGAAGCGGCAACAGTGTGACTGTGCAGAGTGAGAGAGATGGCTTCAATGGATGACCAGGGATTGGTGGTGGCGTTACCCAGGAAGGGCGGCTGTAGTTAACTGCAAGCAACAGAACATGAATAGTGAAGTGGAGGAAGGAGTCGAAATGAGACTTCATTAACAGATTCATGTACAGCTCAGATTTATATGGAGATAAGCTTCTTAAACAACTTGCATACAGCATAAGCAAGTAACAGAAAGTAACAGATTATTTTTTCATTATTTAAATCTACATCCTGGTTACACGTCGCGCGATAGCGCATATCATTTCATGCAAGCGAGTGTTTACTTCCTGGTTACAGGTCGCGCGATAGCACATATCATCTCATGCGATCTTAAAGAGAACTTGACGTGAACAGTTTAGGAATGCATATTCCGGGAAAACATTACAACTCTGAAGTTCTGACTAAATATAAAGCATGTTTTATCTGTAACATTAAACCTACACTGACAATAAGTAATAACTTAAAAATGAAACATAAAAGCAGACCACTACTTGCCGTTGCCTGGCTGGGGGAGAAAGGTCCGTCGGAGCAGCGATGGCTTCTTGACATCGGGTAGGTGCACGCAGGCTATATAGGCTATTCTAATGTCTTATTTTTGCCCTGGCACTCGGCATAGGCGACCTATGTGTTGGGGGCGCCCTTAATTAATTAATCGATACATTAATTAATTATTTAATTAATTAAGATACCGTAGCACGCAGGAGTCAGGACGGTGCTCCCCCCCCGGGCTAAAGCCCCGGATGTTTTCAATTGCTAACGACGCGCCTGTCTACTTTAATTATCACTGCTAATATAAACCCTTATCTGGTTCCGTCTTAGTGTGTCTTCTATGATCTTAAACTCTGTAACCTCTGCTACTCGGTCAAGGTTACCAGAATAACCTCATGATGCAGAAACAAAGCCTTTCCGGCGTTACACCGAATACTGAGACCCACCGAAAAGTGTGACCCTAGCCGATAATAGGAAATGCTCAAAGGTAAATCAGCGTAATTTAACACTGACTGTAGCTTTTTATGGGGAAAGAAGCAACGGTGAAGGACCGTACTAAGTGATTTATTTGATAAACTTTTTTTAAACACCGCTATCAGAAACCAAAGATCAACCATGGTAAATGAGACTGTCAATATGCTTAATATATTGAGTAATATTCATGTTAAAGCCGTGCCGTGGTTTATTTCCTTTTCGCTAAATTTGAATATAATAATACCGTGCCCTTTTTGAAAAATTAGCTGCACTTCGTTCAAAGAAGTAAGTGAGAGTTAACATGAATATTACTCAATATATTAAGCATATTGACAGACTCACAAATAAATCACTTCGGTCACACCAGAGTACTTCCGTCGCGCCTGGGTTGTTTTTGTCACGCCGCGTGTTGTTCTCCGGGGCTGCAGCTGGATACTATAGACCTCTGAAGAATCGGCCTCAAGGCTCCCATCGGACAAACGTCTAGGAGAAATAACATGGGGTCTTTGAATGATCGTACATAACAAACTCTGTAGGTGGCGAAGAAGTAAAGCTTCTCACTTTTTGAACTACACACTTTTTCCATCTCAAATTGGGTTTTGGATTGTCGGTGCCGTTAAAGTAGTGAACTATTATGAGTTATTAGTCTTCTTCTCCAGCAGGGGAGCAGTAGAGTACAGAGGAGCTCGTCTTTGTTATGCGCTCCATTAAGCTGGGTTTACACTACGTAAGGCACTTCCACAAAGACAGACCGATTTCTATTGTTGTCTACACACTAGGTCCAATTGTGGTCTACTAAGGTCATTTTTCTATTGTGGTCTACTGAGGTCATGTTTCTATTGTGGTCTACTGAGGTCGGGTCTCAGAGTTGTGCATTAGTAAGGAAGGTTAAGAGGTTGAGTCCGTAAGAGAAGCAGTTCTGTGTTTTTGTTAAGGATTTTAATTTACATTCAACAGATGAGGGCTGGATGTTTTACGACAAGAGGCTGTACCTTATTTCTACTACTAAGAGGAACTGGACGGCCTGTCAGTCTGTCTGTCTCTCTGTCTGTCTGTCTGTCTGTCTGTCTATTATTTTTGAATAAGTGAATGCCTGCTCAAGTGTTAAACTCATTCATTATTGAATGGGTCGACGAGTGAATGAGTGAATGGGTGAGGGAGTGAGTGAAAGAGTGACAGGGTGAGGCAGGGTACCGGTGGGGGTAGTTGAGGTAGTGTCGGTCAGTCTAATTCACACACACACACTATTTGACCTCAACTGTCTCTTTGTTTTCCTCTGTCTGAGCATGTGGACATCGGAGCTCTCTGTCCAGCGTTCATATTTCAATGAAGTGATGAGTCATTATCACTGAATGAAGTCATGGAACAGCAGCCAATAGGAGGCTAGTGCTAACTGGGAGGGGAACTGCCCAATTGGTTGGTTCACAGCATCATTTCCTTGTTACAGAGTCCGACGGTTTTGGTGTGACTCACATCATTAAAGCAGTGATTTGGAATAAAAAAAAAAAAAAGTCCTCATTTTAAATTAACGTTAACACAAAAGCAACGCCAATTCCAACGCCTTATCACGCAGATGAAACTGATCCTGACCCGAACCCGAGCATCCCGTCGGGCTCCGGTCGGGTTTCCATGCTCTAGTTTGTGTGTGTGTGTGTGTGTGTGTGTGTGTGTGTGTGTGTGTGTGTGTGTGTGTGTGTGTGTGTGTGTGTGTGTGTGTGTGTGTGTGTGTGTGTGTGTGTGTGTGTGTGTGTGTGTGTGTGTGTGTGTCTTGCCCCTTATCTGAATAGCTGCCAGTAAAGGGTGTAACACGAGGAAGGAAAAAACACAAGAAGAATCCAATCCAACAAGATTCCATTGAGACTCATTCGGGAGAAATTAATAAAGAAATCCCCCTGCTATTATAGAATCACACGCCAGTACCACATGTTAACCCTTACTGAGTACTCTGCCCTCCGAGTACTCTGCACTCTGAGTACTCTGCACTCCATGTATCTTGCACTCTTAGTATCTTATACTCTGAGGAAACTCCACTCAGTACTCTGCTCTTCTGAAAAGAGAAATCATCCATATAGTGTGGATTCTACTGATTCATAAGTTCACACTGACGCAAATAAAGTGTTCATTAAACAAGGTGGTAATGTCTCTAAAGGATGGAGGAGGATTGTACATGGAGGAGTTCAGCAGACACAGAGCAGAGGAGGCCTTTTCTACTAATGTGCTTCTATTCATGACGTTATCGGTCTCTTTTTTGATAGCATGTTATCTATGTTCCTGTTGGTTCTGCTGTAGAGAAGCAGCTGACTCAGTGACTGAGTGTCTCTACAGGCTGGTTAAACCATCAAGTGTCTCTTGGTTTTTCTCTGAGCTTCTACGCATCACAGCTCCCTGGCCATCATTCTTATTTTGATAAAGTTATTATTCTTGGATCAGCCGCCTTAGCATGTTAGTTCATGTCTGGGAGGAGTATGAACTGGGAGGGGAACTGGTCCAACTGGTTGGTTAATCATTTCCTTGTTATGAGTCGGACGTTTTGGTGCGGCTCAATTCATCACAGTAGGAAGACGACTAAGGTACTGTAGTCTACTCTGATCCATGATAGATCATGAATATGAATAACTTTGAATCTTATCAATAGGGTGATGGTAAGTTTCCTGTAAAACCACAGGGTTATTCACGTCAATCAATGTATGGATGCATTGCTAGTTGACGAAATTGCATTGAATATTTTTTAAGATTCCTGCTCTGTGGAATACTACCTGTTAGACCGTGGGTATTGGGGATCGGACCCAGAACCTTCCAGCCTGGTAAGGTCATGGATCAGCCACCTGTAAGAGGTTAGTCCGGGAGGAGTATGAACTGGGAGGGGAACTGGTCCAATAGGAAGAAGACTAAGATACTGTAGTCCATTCTTAGCCGTGATAGATCATATATATGAATAACTTTGTATATTATCAGTAGGTTGAATATTTTTAGGATTCCTGCTCCACAGGATGCTACGCACGGGTTAGACTGTGGGCTTTGGGGATCGAACCCAGAACCTTCCAGCCTGGATTCAAGTGTCAGGTTGACGTTAATAATGACTTTATTTTCTTGTGCCTTCTTGCATCCTTGGGTGACTTCAAAGGTACTTGGGACGGAATGAACTGTTATTACATTTGCAGTGCGGTATTATGATTACATTATTTAGACAGGAATCTTGGTTAGTGAAGACGTTTAAACATCATCTTATTCTGGGTTTTGTTTTCTGTGGGCCTGCATCAGAGATCTAGTTGTGATATCATACCAAATGAGGAAGTCCATATATGGTCCTACCTTCAGAGTGGTTTAACCAGCACAGGGAGCAGTTGGTATGATATCCGCACGGTGAACTTGATCTTATCAGACACATTTGAAGCCCTTTGAGACCTTATGTGTGGAATGATGAATAGTTATTAAAGAGTGTGTTCGACACTTCTGGGCGGCATCTCCACATCTTCCCCCTCATTGAGAATGAGAGGGTCTATGAATCTTGATCTACGAAAGACCATCCTGCCTCTTGTCCAGAGAGACACAGCCCCCTGTGACCGGAAATACACAGCTCATATAAAAGCAGGGAATATACGCTGAGTGGCCGTATTAACTGTATGGAGTTGTGTTTGTGTCCAGGTCTCCAGTCTACTATGGATGAGGAGAGAGAGGAGGGGGGTCCTACTAAGACCACTCTGTCTGGGGAACATGGCCGCCTGAGCAAAGCTAAGAGGTAAGAAGAGGATCTCTCTGTCTGTGACTGTTGTCCATCTGAGAGCTCAGCAGTGATGTCTCAAGACTCAAGACATCATTAGTCTGAGTATCATCTCTGTGTGTGTGTGTGTGTGTGTGTGTGTGTGTGTGTGTGTGTGTGTGTGTGTGTGTGTGTGTGTGTGTGTGTGTGTGTGTGTGTGTGTGTGTGTGTGTGTGTGTGTGTTGAAGCCCAGAGCAGCAGGAGAGAGCAGACTCCCCTGGACCCAGCTGTGTCTCCATGGAGAGTGACCACTCTATGGAACCACCTGCTACATTTAAAGATGGAAATCAGTCTATTGGGATGAGGTGAGTAATTGGAGAGTGACCGGTCAGAGACATGGAGGGGTGCTTCTTCCGCATTGAAGGATCAGGGTGCAAAGGCGGGAGATATTGAGGTGACCCCGATCCGCTTTCATTCAGAACAGTGTGAACAGCACAAATCACATGCAATCTGGTCTGTTCAATTACCTGATCTGCTTTGAGCCACTTCCATACGCGGTCCGGAATCAGATAAAGGAGGGATTTATCTCAATGCGACCTCAGGTTGATCACCCGTATTGTAATTCATCTGACTTTGTCGTCCCTCTAGATAAGGGGTCACCAACCTTTTTGAACCTGAGAGCTACTTCAAGAATTGAGTCGTACGAGGGCCTACTTGACTCACGGGCCTTTTCTGCCCATAGGGCACTGCCAGATGGGTAGTTAGCCTGGAAGCTATGTGTGTAATAAAAAATAACTCTTCCTCCTAATCAGTGTAAAAATGACACGTTTTCGTTCTCTTTTTCACCATGTTTTTCTTTGTTTTGCGGGTAAACCCTGTGTCTAGGTCCCGATTTAACCATGATATGTTTTTTAAATTTTACATAAAATATTGTCATTGACATAAAATCTAAATATTAGGGCCACATGTGAATTTTCTTTTAGTTCAGACTAGAAAGTCAGAATTCGGGGATTGAAGTCAGATTGTGAATTTAAAGTCAGAACTCGTTTCATTCTATCTTTAAAGTCAGAAATCTGAGATTAAAGTCAGAACTCCAAAAAAATTATCAAACATGGTTTTTTTTTTGTTCTGAGTTTAAAGTCAGAATTTTTTCTTGTGCTTTGTGAACATGACCCGTCGGCGACTCACATGGTCCCTGTGGGCGACCAGGTCCCCGCGGGCACCGTGTTGGCTACCCTTGCTGTAGATCCACAGTCGTCGTATCGGCCATGTTCAAAACACAACGTGAACAGCCCTCCTCATCCTCATCCTCATCGTCATCCGCTTATCCAGGGTCGGGTCGCGGGGGGAGCAGCTCAAGCAGGGGGCCCCAGACTTCCCTTTCCCGGGCCACATTGACCAGCTCTGACGGGGGGATCCCGAGGCGTTCCCAGGCCAGTGTTGAGATATAATCTCTCCACCTAGTCCTGGGTCTTCCCCGAGGTCTCCTCCCCACTGGACGTGCCTGAAACACCTCACAAGGAAGGCACCCAGTGGGCATCCTTACCAGATGCCCGAACCACCTCAGCTGACTCCTTTCTAAGTAAAGGAGCAGCGGCTCTAATCCGAGTTCCTCACGGATGGCTGAGCTTCTCACCCTATCCCTAAGGGAGACGCCAGCCACCCTTCTGAGAAAACTCATCTCGGCCGCTTGTACCCACGATCTCGTCCTTTCGGTCATCACCCAGCCCTCATGACCATAGGTGAGGATAGGAAAGAAGATCGACCGGTAGATCGAGAGCTTTGCCTTGCGGCTCAGCTCTCTTTTCGTTACAACGGTGCGGTAAAGCGAACGCAATACCGCCCCCGCTGCTCCGATTCTCCGGCCAATCTCACGCTCCATAGTACTCTCACTCGCGAACAAGACCCCGAGGTACTTGAACTCCTTCACTTGGGCTAAGGACTCATTTCCTACCCGGAGTAAGCAATCCACCGGTTTCCTGCTAAGAGTCATGGCCTCAGATTTAGCGGTGCTGATCCTCATCCCAGCCGCTTCACACTCGGCCGCCAGCCGATCCAGTGAGTGCTGAAGGTCCCAGGCCGATGATCCAATGAGGACCACATCATCTGCAAAAAGCAGTGACGAGATCCTCAGACCACCGAACTGCAACCCCTCCCACCACGACTACGCCTCGATATCCTGTCCATGTATATCACAAACAGGATTGGTGACAAGGCGCAGCCCTGGCGGAGACCAGCACCCACTGAGAACGAAACTGACTGGCTGCCGAGAACACGAACACAGCTCTCGCTTTGGGAGTACAAAGATTGGATGGCCCTGAGGATAGACCCCCTTACCCCATACTCCCGCAGCACCTCCCACAGTTTCTCCCGGGGGACCCGGTCATACGCCTTCTCCAGATCCACAAAACACATGTAGACCGGATGGGCATACTCCCAGGCCCCCTCCAGGATCCTTGCGAGAGTGAAGAGCTGGTCCGTAGTTCCACGTCCGGGGCGAAAACCGCATTGTTCCTCTTCAATCTGAGGTTCGACGATCGGCCGAACCCTCCTTTCCAGCACCTTGGAGTAGACTTTACCAGGGAGGCTGAGAAGTGTGATACCCCGGTAATTGGCACACACTCTCTGGTCCCCCTTTTTGAACAGGGGAACCACCACCCCGGTTTGCCACTCCTTTGGCACTGTACCCGACTCCCACGCGATGTTGAATAGGCGTGTCAACCATGACAGCCCCTCAACACCCAGAGCCTTTAGCATTTCTGGCTGGATCTCATCAATCCCTGGGGCTTTGCCACTGCGGAGATGTTTGACTACCTCAGTGACCTCCACCAGGGAAATTGACGACGAAACACCATCAACCTCGAGCTCTGCCTCCAACATAGAGGGCGTGTTATTCGGATTCAGGAGTTCCTCAAAGTGTTCCTTCCAACGTCCGACGACCTCCTCAGTTGAGGTCAACAGAGTCCCATCCTTACTGTACACAGCTTGGATGGTTCCCCGTTTCCCCCTCCTGAGGTGCCGGAGGTCTTCCAGAAACACTTTGGTGCCGACCGAAAGTCCTTCTCCATGGCCTCTCCGAACTTCTCCCACACCCGCTGCTTAGCCTCCGACACGGCAGCCGCTGCAGCCCTTCGAGCCTGTCGGTACCCTGCAACCGAGTCAGGAGTCCTCCAGGATATCATATCCCAGAAGGCCTCCTTCTTCAGTCGGACGGCTTCCCTGACCACCGGTGTCCACCACGGTGTCCGAGGGTTACCGCCCCTTGAGGAGCCTAAGACCCTGAGGCCACAGCTAGCCACCGCAGCTTCAGCAATGGAGGCTTTGAACACCGCCCACTCCGGCTCAATGCCCCCAACCTCCACAGGAATGCCAGAAAAGCTCCGCCGGAGGTGTGAGTTGAAGATGCCTAGGACGGGGGCCTCCTCCAGACGTTCCCAGTTCACCCGCACTACTCGTTTGGGCTTACCAGGTCTATCCGTAAATTTCCCCCATTCCCTGATCCAACTCACAACCAGATGGTGGTCGGTTGACAGTTCCGCCCCTCTCTTTACCCGAGTGTCCAAAACATGCGGCCTCAGATCAGATGACACGATCACGAAATCGATCATCGATCTTCGGCCTAGGGTACTCTGGTACCAGGTACACTTATGAGCACCCTTATGTTCGAACATGGTGTTTGTTATGGATAATCCATGACTAGCACAGAAGTCCAATAACAAACGACCGCTCGGGTTTAGATCAGGGAGGCCGTTCCTCCCAACCACGCCTCTCCAGGCGTGAACAGCCATACCAGAAACTCAGGAAGAGCAATACATCTGACCTGAGCAGTAAGGCACCCCTGAGATGAACAGGGTTCTGTCTTTGTTCTCTACTGTGTTTGGTCTTCATGACTGCTGTCTGTGGTCAAGTTTGACAGTAAAACAGTGACCTCCATTTGGTCATTATCTGTTCTTAATATCAGAGAAGGAAAAGATAACATGCTTAAATAAGACTCAGACTTTGACAAAGCAGTTTGGTACGTCAGTCTTGACGTCCAACAGATTTATAATTCTGTGATTCTAGTTCAAAGCATTAGATTACTCAGAGCCAGTAATAAAATCTCAGTAAGAAGTTAAAATATCTTATCAAGATAATAAAGGACTTAGAAGCTTGAAACAAGTGAAATGCTCTCACCTAAAAACTTGCTTGTAAGTAGAATTATCTTGTCAGCATAAAAATTGCAGTGTGAGTAAAAGCTGTGTGTGTGTGTGTGTGTGTGTGTGTGTGTGTGTGTGTGTGTGTGTGTGTGTGTGTGTGTGTGTGTGTGTGTGTGTGTGTGTGTGTGTGTGTGTGTGTGTGTGTGTGTGTGTGTGTGTGTGTGTGTGTGTTGAAGGCCAGAGCAGCAGCAGAGGGCAGTCTCCCCTGGACCCAGCTCTGTCTCCATGAAGAGTGACCAATCTATGGATCATCCTCCTGACCTTAAAAATGGACACCCCTCCAGAGAGGAGAGGTAGGAGTTTCAGAAAGGCGATGAAAACAGACCTGTTGGTCGGTATCAGACTCTGCTGATACTGATGTTTACAAATCTGGGGAAATACGTGTGTGTGTGTGTGTGTGTGTGTGTGTGTGTGTGTGTGTGTGTGTGTGTGTGTGTGTGTGTGTGTGTGTGTGTGTGTGTGTGTGTGTGTGTGTGTGTGTGTGTGTGTGTGTGTGTGTGTGTGTGTGTGTGTGTAGGCAGCACGCTGGTATGCTGCACAAACAAACATACAATTTGTAACATCTACACCGGTCGTCACTGCCAGCGTAAAAGCAGAAAGAGCCAATTGTGCTGATAACAGCAATAATCACAATGTGCTTAGTTGCAACCTTGAAATCAGCGACCAAAACTGTGCTCAGAAGCGGTAAGATCTATAACCTTGGATGGAGGGTCTATGACCCGACAGCTGATTGTCCTGAAAATAACCATCGTAACGCATGGACCACTTTTGAACAATACCATCGTCCACTTTCTGATCAGGACTGGATGTGCTTTCAGGCACAGGAGAGAGAGTTCAGAAAAACCTTGGACGTTAAATCAATCAATGACAAACAAACAATTGGATTCACTGGAAGTACCGCAGACAAGCAACCCCCCATGGTGCGGCACCCCTTATCTGGACAACCCAAATCTGGACAACCCATAACATCAGACTTCACCACAGAGGAGATTGTCAAGGTCCTCATTAGCCTCTCGAACAGCAAGGCATGTGGAGCAGACGACGTGACATATGAAGTGCTTAAAGCAACAAAACAGTTAATACTCAATAGTGGCCCTTACGCAGATTTTTAATGTCTGCTGAGTCAATCACGACTCTTGGAAAGGAGCCATCATCTACAGCATTCCCAAGAAGCACAACATCCCAAATGCTCCATCCACCTGGAAGGATATATCACTGCTCCCTACCATATACAAGGTGTTCATGAAGTGCATTTTAAACCAGATTTTACCCTGAATCTGGAACACTGTCACCCAAACAAAAAGCCTACATAAAGAGGGAAGGAATGAATGAGCTTGTATTCTGTCTGAAGACTGCCATTGATGATTTTAAACATGAATCCTCCCGTTTTTATGCGGTGTTCCTGGACTTTCGTGACGCATTTGGTTCCCTACCCCACTGCGTAATGCTGCATTCCCTAGAGGAAATAAATCTGCCGGAACAATACCTTCATATTGTTAAGGATGTGTATGAAAAATCATTTCTGCAGGAGATATGCGGACGGCAACTTACAAAACCGGTCAATCTTGAGGTTGGGATTAAAATGGGATGTCCAGGGAGCTCTGTTAATATCATAGTGGCGCTAAACCATTGGCTGAAATGGATATGTCTCCTGGCCCCGCTTGACATTACATCTCCGAACCCCGTCCAGGCCTATGCTGACGACGTCTGTGATTACGAACATGCTGTCACACACTGACGCTTTCTGCAGTGGTCTGGGGTCGAGGTCAAGAACAGCAAGTGCGCAGTGCTCTACGAACGGCGCAGCAGTGGCAACAAATGGTATAGGGCCAAGCATGACCACCCTCCCTCATTTTCAATAGCTGGCAGTGAGATTCGTGTCTACGAAAGACAGGAAACTTACAGCTAATTTCGGTCATAAGTTTAATGTTGCAGGTAAATGGCAAGAACAGGTAGGAGAATACAATGAATATTCTGCTAGATTGGACTTGATAGATCAATGCTCCCTGCCGAACTGTATGAAACTTCAGGCAGTTTGGGACAAAGCCCTCTCCAAATTCCAACACTGAAGAAGAAGAGAAGAACAATGAGAAAGAACTGAACAATAAGACAGTGCAGCTGGTGAGGAAATGTATACATCTTAACACAACCATAACAAGGAGTATTTTTTTCATAATCAAATCAGAGGGGGGGCTTGGGGTCCCAAACATGGAATGGATTTATACAGCCACCAGGATAAAAACAGGTACGAAACGCCTAGTTGAACCTGCGCCTACAGGGTAAACTTGCATGCCTACAGTGCGCGGATCCAGCATATTCGGCGCTCCGTAATCCAGCTGTTAATGCAGGCATTCTAAAATTTGTACTCAAAGCAAGACTGCAAGCACTCCTGACTCAATATAACCTTTCACTATGGTTTCCAAACCACCATGAAAACATTCTGCTTATTGCATAACAATAAACATTTGGGGCCCTATCTTGCATCCGGCGCAATTGACTTAAAGGTTGGGTATGGGATTTGCGAAACGTCAGCAGATCTCCTTCATCGCTGACTCTGACTCCACCCATTCCAAGTACATGGACGCGCAATCATGCACGAGCGAACACAGATGCGCGAGAGCAAGCCATTAGCTAGTTAGCTAGCTCCAATAGCTACCACAGGATAACAACAAACAGAAGCTTGCTCTGGGTCACAAGCTTTGAGTATGTGCACGAAGGGGACGCGCAGGGAGCGGGGGAGTGCAGTACGACCGTTTGACTGGCGTACTTACTGTCCAATGCCACTCGGTGGTTCTGGAAATCATTGGCTAAGTTTTTCAAGCCCTGCCCATTCCACAGATGATTGACTTGTTTAATTTTCATGTCAGTACTTCTAACTCATTGGCTGTAAGTGGGTTATGCTAAGGATTTCAAGGAATTTTGCAAAAATGGCCCATTGTGTTGTTGCTAGTTTACTGGCGCAGAGCGTTCTTTTCCCTCCTGCGCCACGCGTTGGTAAATTAGGGAATGATCTTGCGCCCCAAGGGGCGGTTCGGCGAAAGCAGGAGGCGTGTTCTGGCGCAAACGTTCCCTGGTGCGATCTTGCAGTTTCAGAAACCACTTGCGCCACAAACCAGGAAATAAAGGTTTAAAGTCAGTGGCGCGTTGTTCAGATGCTATTTTAAGGGCGCATGCATAATTTTGCTTGTGCACCTCGCGCATACACTTTGCTTCTCTCATCTACCTAGCCACACATTCTTGGTAGATCATTTGGGAAAGAACAGCTGATGAAGCGGTAATAAGTTGTACTTTTAAATCACTGCATCTGCAAACACGTACAGCAAACACATATTGTCTTGACACAGACATCATGTACATGCCCATAACTTTGAGGATTGATTAGTATTTGATCGTGAGAAAACAATGTTTTACCCCGAGTTAGTGTTAAAAAGAATGAATGAATGTGGGCGCGAGTGTGTGTATGCGTAAAATAATTAATTAATGCGGGCGTGCGTGTGTGCGTCCATCTGTTTAAACACACGCAAACTAAACAGGTAACGCATGATACAGTCCATGGCAATGTATTAACGGGGGGACACATGCATATTAGGAACACAAGTCGATAAGTATAATGCATGCAATACTGATAAGAAACAATGTTTATAATGTATTGCGTAAATCATTAAATATAAACACAGTTACAGCATATCATATGTGTGTTAAGTTTTCTTTGCCGAAATTTATTTGAGGACTCTGTATTTCTGAAGTTGTGGAAGAAAACCTTATTCCATGTGTGAATTAGGCCATATTATTTGGCTATAAACTGAGCCATTTGAAGTTTGAAATGCATTTGCATCTGTCTCATCGGAGACTGCAGACGCGCTGTCAAAATATCAACTCGTCAGATTCAAATGAGCTCATGGCTCTTAAAGGGGATGGGAGCTGGTACTCTCATTGGTTTATTGCACGTTACGCCCAAACCACACCTACGGGTAATGAGGCTACTTCAGACCAACCCTTTTTAGATTTGCGCCAGGCGCAAGAGTCAATTTTGCGCCGGTAAACTAGCGGCATCGCCATAGAACCGCCCACAAAGCTACTTGCACTTGGCGCTTCTCACTTGCGTTTCAGACCGTTAAAATAGGGCCCTTGGAATCAACAGCGCACATATTGAACGGATGCCCCGCATTTAAAGGACTTTACATTGTATACATTGCATGCATTGTCACGACCGCATTGTTGACATTACAGCTGTAGAATGTTGGTGTATTTGAGTGACTCTCTGGGTTCACATTTCTAGTCTAGGAACAGGCCAGTGCCTCGCACACTGATACAGGGTGTTATTTCCAACATTCCGCCATTTGTTATGTCTCAACAAGGATGAACCAACCTGGTCGTCTGGGACATAGCCAGGGCCATATACCTTATCAAGGGTGAGGCTGCTTCTGATTATTCACGTTTTCTTTATTATAATACTCGCCCCAACCCTTTGGTTCGGTGAGAAGAGGGATCGACCGCCATGGAACACGTCTCTAAACTGCTCCTCAACTGCGTACACTATAGATAATTCAACCTTAGTCTGTATCTCGCTGTATTACACCCTGAAATAAACCATCTATTCAACCCTCTTATCCAACCTGTCAAGTTGCTTTGATTTCGACTTCAAGAATTACTACTACAACGGAAAATACACAACGCAGAGTCTATAAGAACAGTTTAGAAATAAGCTGAAATCTGACACAGCGAATGAACTACGCAAAGAGTATGGACTGAGCACCATACATACGAACGCAAAAAGTACACCTTAACTGGTTATTACATTTAAATGATAATACTTCCCTAGAAAGTGTTCTTAGAGACTCTCTAAATACTCCTGACATAGTTGTTGTTGTTGATCTTTTAAAAACCATTGTGATTCTGGACGTGGGTTGTTGCTTTCACATGTATATCGACCTGTGTTTCTCTGAATTTTTTTTAAAATACCAGCCATTAATACATGCTTTAACAGTAGGTGGTTATAGCACAAAACTAGTTGGACTCATTTATGGTAGCCTTGGACATGTCCATGGACTCTGTGTTAGAGGATGCAAATTGCTGGACTCAATAAGAACAACTCTAATCAAATAGCCAAATACTGCTCTGTGTCAGCAATCATAGGCAGTCTGCATCTATGGAGAAGGCGCTGTCATCTCTACCCATAATATAACTTCAACTCCATATTTATCTCTACTGATTCACCTGGTTGTGGATACCTGCAAAGTGTTTGTGTTGATTTGGACATAATAGGCTCTTTATTAATACTAGAGTTTTCGCTCGCGCGTTGCGCACGCTCAACCTCTAGTTGTAATTAAACCCATAGCAATAATGTGGAAACCCCAGTCGATAATGTTACAAATTTCTGAGCGCATAATATAATAACATTTTGACTATCATTTTACAATGTATAACATTCGTTCACCACAAATGACTCAAGCAGTGCCAACATTTGAATATTTTTTGAACATTCAGCGAACAAAAGGCAACAGGCTGATAATCATTTAGGGGGCCTCTCAATGACATGCAGAAGCATCATCAACACACCCACAGAAGTGGTTTGAGAAATACCGACTTTCTACTCCTCATTCACACATAAGGTAATTTACATTTGCTACAGAGAAAATACTACCTCAGGAGTAGTATTATTCAGGAGATTTTCAGGGTACAAATGTCAGGAAATGTTGTTGATATACGGCCCATCAGGAGAATATCAGGACTTACACATGTGTCTGAAAGCAGCTAGTGTGTGAGCATTTGATAACATTATAAAATAAGTAAATGTATGGCAACAGGGTTAATTGTTCATTGGAAAGTGTAGTAAAATATGCATTCAAATCAATTATTAAATATATTTTACTGTTATACAGGGTTGAAAAGCGCATTGACATTTTAAAATGCAAGGCAACCACTATTGGTTAGGTGAAAAATAATAATCATCATTGTGAGTAAATATCTCTTCCAGTGTCCTGGCCAAGACAGGCAGCAGTAGCCTCTACAGTCACACATAGCATACACACAAAACGTACGAAAAATAAAGCAACTCAAACAGTCCACAGGGGGGAGGAGGGATATCAATATCGCAAGACATTTGGGGAGGCTCAAGGAGGAGGGTAATATTAAGTTTGAGCAACAAAGTGTATTCTTGTAGTGGACTCTATAGACATAATTCACCATACTGAGTTATTGACATGTTTTCGTTCTGTGTTATAGGGACGCTGACTCTTTAAGAATCAGGTGACCTCTGTGTTGATATGCCGCCCGGTGCGATGTTTGAATTTAACGTTTTTTATATGACAAAATGAACGACCCGCCGTTGCGTGTGGAGGTGAGAAATTGTCTCTTTCCTTATTTTACCCCAATTTCTACAGTCTATAGACAGAACATCTTACCTGGCAGAGTTTGTGGACAAAGCATTTAAAAGCATAATGTCTCACCTGGTGATTGTTGCTTCGGTGTGCGCGCATGCGTGTGTGTTCTTACCTGCGAGAGTGCCGATGGAGGAGCCGTTAAACGTCTTACCTGTGCATGTGTGTGTGTGTGTGTGTAGTGTGTGCGCATGTGTGTGCATTTCCGTGTATGTTCATGCGCATGTGCTTGCTTGCGGTGTATATGCCTTCGCGCTTGGCACATGCAAACTTGAGTAACTGCTATTATAGCAGTATAATTTGGATGCTATGGTGTATAAATGAATAAAAAAAATGAATGAATAAAATAAATGAATAAAATAAATGAATCAAATGTGTCGTGTGTGTGTTCTCTCCACAGACACCAGGAGAGGTCAGAGGTTACCAGTGCTCAGTCTGTACAGCAGCATCAAACAGAGCTGATCAAGGTGTGTAAATGTCCACCAAGACATTTCACTTCAGCTGTACGTGAACATTAGAAAGCATCTCTTGTGGTACTAATTGGTTCATTGTGAAGTGTCCTTGGATGTCTAGAAAAGCACTACATAAATTTAATCAATTATTATTATTATTATTAATAGTCTCCAGGCTATCCTCTTCAGACCAGCGGACGTGAATCCAGGACAGATGCTTCTGATCTCCTCAGTGAGTTCAGAGTAAAGTTCTCCTTGATGTTTGTTCTGTTCCAGAGGGCTGAGGAGAACGCACACGCTTTCCTAGACAAGGAGCTGAAGAAGCTCTGGAGGGATCTCTTCCCAGATTACCCACAATGCTCAGAGAGTCAGAGGGAGGAGGATGAGCTAGATGGTAAGAAGGAGGAGCAGAGGAGGCGCGCCATAGAGGGAGTGGTGGACATCACAAAGCTCTGCCTGATGGAGATGAAACAGGAGGAACTGGCCGACACACTGTGGGGCGGTAAGAGACTCTTAACTTGAAGACAGAGGAGACTATTATTTTGAAGGACAGAGACTTGTACCTTGAAAACAGAGCATGAGACTCTGTTCAGACTGAATGACATAATGTGAGATTTCTACATTTCTTATTTCCATGTCATATGTGAGATATCCTTCCTCTTTGAGGTTAAATGGTTTGATCCAGATATGTAAGGTTATGTGGGGGAATCAGGTTAAATGGTTTGATCCAGATATGTAAGGTTATGTGGGGATATCAGGTTAAATGATTTGATCCAGATATGTAGGGTTATGTGGAGGTTTCTCAGTATCAGGTTAAATAACATTAAACAATATACTGTTGATCAACAGCAGAATAACTCAGTGGAAGTCATTATCTTGTTATATCAGCATGTCACTTTACACTGATTCACTATCATTATTACTATCATTAGACCAATCATATTACTATGGAAATAACTAAATAGTTTTTCACATTTTGAATCTGTAATAGTCAGTCTTTGTCATGACCAGCTTCTCCGACCACAAGTACTGAAACCACTAAATATCATGAAGTTGATAATTTAAAGGAAATATTGACCTGTTTCCATTGATATCATCATCCACTAACTGATGTCTTCTGTTGTTTGATCATTTAGGATCTGCTGCTGTCAAGTGCCAACATGAAATCAAGTCTCATTTGAAGAAGAAGTTCAGTTGTGTGGTTCAGGGAATCCCTAAAGCAGGACAGCATACAAATCTGAATGACTTCTACACAGAGATCTTCATCACAAAGAGAGGCAGTGGAGAGGTCAACAAGGAACATGAGGTCAGACTGATTGAAACAGCTTCCAAGAAACTAGCTGAGAAGGAAATTCCAATCAGATGTGAAGACATCTTTAAAGCCTTACCTGGACAAGATCAACCAATAAGAACAATAATGACAACTGGAATGGCCGGCATTGGTAAAACCGTCTTAACACACAAGTTCACTCTGGACTGGGCTGAAGACAAAGCCAACCAGGACATACACTTCACATTTCTCCTCACTTTCAGAGAGCTGAATTTACTGAAAGGGAAAGAGTTTAGCCTAGTGGAACTTCTTCACCTCTTCTTTATTGAGACCAAAGAAGCAGGAATCTGCAGGTACGACCGGTTCCAAGTTGTCTTCATCTTGGATGGTCTGGATGAGTGTCGACTTCCTCTGGACTTCCAGAACAACCAGACCTGGACTGATGTCACAAAGTCCACCTCGGTGGACGTGCTGCTGACAAACCTCATCAGGGGCAAACTCCTTCCCTCTGCTCGCATCTGGATAACCACACGCCCTGCGGCAGCCAATCAGATCCCTGATGACTGTGTTGACATGGTGACAGAGGTGAGGGGGTTCACCGACCCACAGAAGGAGGAGTACTTCAGGAAGAGATTCAGAGAGGAGACGCTGGCCAACACAATCATCTCCCACGTCAAGAAATCAAGAAGCCTCCACATCATGTGTCACATCCCAGTCTTCTGTTGGATCACTGCTACAGTTCTGGAGGACTTCTTCAAAACATCCCAGATAGGAGAAGAGACGCCGAAGACCGTGACTCAGATGTACAGCCACTTCCTGAGGGTCCTGTCCATACAGGGGGACAGGAAGTATCATGGCAGAGCTGAAACAGATCCACACTGGAGTTCAGAGAGCAGGAAGATCATTGTTTCTCTGGGAAAACTGGCTTTTAACCAGCTGGAGAAAGGCAACCTGATCTTCTATGAGGCAGACCTGGCAAAGTGTGACATCGATATCAGAGCAGCCTCAGTGTACTCAGGAGTGTTCACCCAGATCTTTAAAGAAGAGTGCGGGATGTACCAGGACAAGGTGTTCTGCTTTGTCCATCTGAGCATCCAGGAGTTTATGGCTGCCCTTTATGTCTTTCTGTCATTCACAGACAATGGCGTCAATCTGCTCTCAAGAAAACCACAATCCCTGTGGTCTTTTTTTGCTAGAAAAAAAGTCAAGCTCTACCAGAGTGCTGTGGAGAAGGCCTTACAGAGTGAGAACGGACACCTGGACTTGTTCCTCCGCTTCCTCCTGGGCCTCTCTCTGGAGACCAATCAGATTGTCCTCCAAGGTCTGCAGGGAAAGATAGTTAGTAGTTCACAGACCAGTAAGGAACTGGTGTCTTACATTAAGGAGAAGATAGGTGGAGATCTCTCTACAGAGACAAGTATCAATCTGTTCCACTGTCTGAATGAGCTGAACGACCGTTCTCTAGTGGAGGAGATCCAACAGTCCCTCACATCAGGAATACTCTCCAGAGAAGCTCTCTCTCCTGCTCAGTGGTCAGCTCTGGCCTTCATCCTACTGACATCAGAAGAGGAGCTGGACGTGTTTGACCTGAAGAAATACTCTGCTTCAGAGGAGGGTCTTCTGAGGCTGCTGCCAGTGGTCAAAGCCTCCAAAACATCTCTGTAGGTTCACTAATAACATATATTACAAAACACAACACAATATACATAATACTAGAATATAAAAGCTATAATAATATAGAAAACATCTCTGTAGGTTAACTAATAACATGTATTACAATACAAATAACACAATATACCTCATAGTAGAATATACAAGTTATGATAACATTAAAAAGATCTTTCAAGGTAACTTATAACATGAATCACAAAAACAACATTATATTGTGTAACCAGGGTGAAAAGTCAAACTCAAAAGCCCTATTTATTATGAAATAATAAATAAGGAAAGCCAATAATTAATATTGTCTATTAAAAGTTAAATATAGCTATTTAAATATATAGCTATATGCATAAATAAGTAATTATTGATACAATAGATTCATAAATATACGTTTATTATTAATAAAAAGTAACCCAAAAGGGTTGATGGGTTAATACAGACAATTCAGGGTAATCTGGGGGAAGGGTGAGAGGTCACGAGTGAGCGGGAAAAAGGAGAGAGGGAAGAGACAAAAGAGGAGAGTACTTTATTCTCTGTAGAGATCCCCCAGCTAAATTATATTTAAACATTTACTTACTCGTTGTTTGACGGTTATAATATACATAATACTGCAATAAAATATTAATATACAAAACCATTTTCAAAGACTACAAATCAACTTTTCAATGCTATACATTTTACAGCAAATATTGAATATAGGATATTGAATACAGATCTAATGTATTGACTAATATACGTAAGTTAAATTAATGAAAGATCTCTAATTTAAGATTTCGACAAAAGTCCTTCATTATGTTAAGAGTAAAAGATCTAAGTTACTTAAATCACAGTTCCTAAGATGTTGTGTTTATTGTGTATAAAGGCTGAATGGCTGTCATCTGTCAGAGAGATGCTGTGAAGCTCTGGCCTCAGTTCTCAGCTCCAACTCCTCTAGTCTGAGAGAGCTGGACCTGAGTACCAATGATCTGCAGGATTCAGGAGTGAAGCTGCTCTCTGCTGGACTGGGGAGTCCACACTGTACACTGGAAACTCTCAGGTCAGTTTTACTCAACAGTTGAACCACAAGTTCCACATCAGAGGACATGGATTGATTTACCTCCAGTAATAGTTATCGTGTGTGTGTGTGTGTGTGTGTGTGTGTGTGTGTGTGTGTGTGTGTGTGTGTGTGTGTGTGTGTGTGTGTGTGTGTGTGTGTGTGTGTGTGTGTGTGTGTGTGTGTGTGTGTGTGTGTGCGTGCGTGCGTGTGTAGCTTGTCTGGCTGCCTGGTCACACAGGAAGGCTGTGCTTCTCTGGCCTCAGCTCTGAGCTCCAACCCCTCCCATCTGAGAGAGCTGGACCTGAGCTACAATCACCCAGGAGACTCTGGAGCTGCTCTGCTCTCTGCTGGACTGGAGGATCCACGCTGGAGACTGGACACTCTCAGGTATGGAGAGGACAGCTCACCACTCAGGGACAAAGTCTCCTACCAGGATTCAAGCCTCTGCTAGATGAAGGGGTTTGAAAAGGCAGCTGTCACACATGTTGTGTAACAAGTGATGAGACAGCAGATGATGAAGGTGAATGTTTCAACATGCTGCTCTCACTGTGTTTCTCCCCCAGTGTGGAGCACGGTGGAGTGTGGAGGCTGAAACCAGCTCCACAGAGATGTAAGTGTCTGTTTGATTCATGAGAACACACACTTGCTATTGAGATGGAAAGTCCATCCACACAGCAGGAGGTGACGTCCAGTCATTCACATGTGGCCTTTTGTACACGTATCTGTACTTGTGTAGACGCGTGTATAGCTATGTTTCCCTGTGTATGTCTAGTATGTTTGTGTCAATTTGTGTATGTATGTGTACATCTCTATGTACAGTGTGTATGAACCAGGTCTATGGTACCAACAGTTAGTTTCCACCCTGTATGTGTGCTCAGCTGGTTCAGTCTTTTTAACGGTCTGAAACGCAAGTGAGAAGGGCAAAACGGAAGTAGCTTTGTGGGCAGGTCTTTGCTGCTGTTGCTATTATACCGGCAGATAAATGACTCTTGCGCCCGGCGCAAATCTAAAAAAGGGTTGGTCTGAAGTAGCCTAATTACCTGTAGGTGCGGTTTGGGCGTAACGTGCAATAAACCAATGAGAGTGCCATGTCCCATCCCCTTTAAGAGCCATGAGTGCATTTGAATCTGACGAGTTGATATTTTGACAGCGCGTCTGCAGTCTCCGATGAGACAGATGCATGACCACATGAATTTCAAACTTCAAATGGCTCAGTTTATGGCAAAATGACATGCCTGAATTCAAAAATGGAATAGCGTTTTCTTCTACAACTTCCGAAATACAGAGTCTTAAATTTCGGCAAAGAAAAACTTAACGCACATAACATACGCGGTCCTGTGGCCGCAAACGTTGGTTTATTTAATGATATGGGGCAATACATCAACACACATCGTTTCTTACCAGTATTGTGTACATTATTGTTATCGACTTGTGTTCCTAATATGCATTATTCCCCCGTTAATGTACATTGCCATGGACTGTATTATGTGTTACGTGTTTAGTTTGCATGTGTTTAAACAGATGGAGGCACACACGCGCGCCTGCATTCATTCATTCTTTTTAACACTCACTCGCGGTAAAACAATGTTTTTCTCACAATCAAATACTCATTTACATTTACATTTAGCAGACTTTTTTTTTTTTTGTCGGTACAGTAAGGATGTTCATAGAACCAAGTGCAAGTACAACAATCGCTAGGCTAACCAATTCCCTGTGTTACAGCAATGATAGCAGCTACTGCAGTTGCTACACAGTTAAGTACTATAATACAATACAACACTATACAATACAGTGTACAATGGTGGCCAGGAGGGGGAGGGTGGCTATGCAGAGTCGAGGTGGACTCTGAACAGTTGAGTCTTGAGTCTTTTTCAGAAGATAGTGAGCGACTCTGTGGTCCTGAGAGCGGCAGGGAGCTCGTTCCACCGCTGAGGTCCGAAAACCGAGAAAAGTTGTGGCTTTGCTGATGTACAAGATGTGTGTCAAGAAAATATGTGTAAGCTGTACGGCGTTGATTTAAATACAACTTGTTACCGCTGTATCAGCTGTTCTTTCACAAATAATTTAACCTACGTTATCATTTACCGTAAAACGAGATTTTGTTTTGGAAGGCTGGGATATAGCCTACGTTGCTCGAGTTTATTATTGTTATTATTATTATTATTTTTATTATTATATAAACACATGGCATAGCCTACTACAGTGTTCATTCATGCAGCCCCTGCATGAATGAACACTGTAGTAGGTTTCCACAATCCACATCATCATCATAATATTTCAATCAGGCAAATCGTTTGCATGTATGCAATGTGTATAGCCTACTGGTGTGTAAGATTATGTTGCAGTTCCGACCTGCCATAGTACTTCAAAATAGCTGCGATATCCGCTGGTGCAGTTGCGCAACTGCTTTATCGATCTGTAAGATAGCACCATGTATCATTTGCGCCAGAACACGCCTCTGCATTTCGCCGACACGCAAGGGCGCTAGTTTGGTAGCACAGGTTTGCTGCGGGGAAAAATCGGCTTAGCGCCGGGGGCAAACTAGCAGAGATACATGCGTCAGTGTTGAAGGTAAATTGCGCTTTATGCAAGATAGGGCCCTTTGTCTTTCTTTGTTAGATGATGTTTGTAGAGTAGATGAACATGAGACAGGAAGAAGAAGAAGAATTAAAGAGAACAGTACGAGTGATGATGATGATGATGATGATGATTATGATGATGATGAAGAATGGTTCTGCAGCTCATCATGTCTGGTTCTCCCTCAGATGCCTGTGACCTCACACTGGACCCCAACACGGCCCACAGACGACTCTCTCTGTCTGAGGACAACAGGAAGGTGACGCTGGTTGGAGAGGACCAGCCGTATCCGGATCACCCAGACAGATTTGACTCCTGGCCCCAGGTGTTGGGTAGAGAGGCTCTGACTGGCCGCTGTTACTGGGAGGTAGAGAGGGAAGGACGTATTTATATAGGAGTGGCATACAGAGGAATCACAAGGAGAGGAGGGGGTTGTGACAGCGGGCTTGGAGTGAACAACAAGTCCTGGAGTCTTTATTGTTCTGATGATGTTTACTCTGCCTGGTACAACGGTAGACAGACAGCCCTCCCCCCCCCCCCCGCTGGCTCCACCAGAGTAGCAGTGTATCTGGACCGGCCTGCTGGCTCTCTGTCCTTCTACAGTGTGTCCCCAGGTGGAGGAGGGTCCTCAGACACACTGACACACCTCCACACCTTCTGCTCCTCCTTCACCCAGGAGGACCTCCTCCCTGGGTTTGTGTTATGGGAGGGTGAGGATGACTCAGCATCTCTTCTGTGTCGGTTGTAAACACACACTTGAAGGGTGCGTGAGGGGGGCTGGAGGGGGAGTGGGGGGGGGGGGGTTGAGGGGGAGGGGCTGAGGGGGGGTTAGGGCTTGGGTGGGGGGGGGGGTTGGGGGGGTGAGGGGGAGAGCTGGACCTGAGCTACAATCACCCAGGAGACTCTGGAGCTGCGCTGCTCTCTGCTGGACTGGAGGATCCACGCTGGAGACTGGACACTCTCAGGTATGGAGAGGACAGCTCACCACTCAGGGACAAAGTCCCACCACTCAGGGACTCACCACTCAGGGACTGATGTCTCACGCTGATGTCTCACGTGAGACATCAGCTGTCTCACGTGATGAGACAGCTGATGATGAAGGTGAATGTTTCAACATGCTGCTCCCAGTGTGGAGGCTGAAACCAGCTCTAAAGAGGTGTAAGTGTCTGTTCAGTTTTTGTGTATCCATATATATATATATATATAGGACAAATGCAGGTTATACATTTGTCCTCGTTTCAATGTTTGATTTGAACAGCCCCTCACACATACATGGGATTTCTAATTAACTTTAACTTTAATTATCTTAAACACAATATGTAGTATTGCTTAGAATATCTACAGCACATGATTCCACTATAGTACCTATTATATTATTATTTTTTTTGACCATCTATGTTAATGTTTGAAGAAGAGAGAGCGATAGTACGAGTGATGATGATGATGATGATGATGATGATGATGATGATGATGATGATGATGATGACGACGATGAAGAATGGTTCTGCAGCTCATCTTGTCTTGTTCTCCCTCAGATGCCTGTGAACTCACACTGGGGATTGGGTTAACGTGGGGATCAGCGTCTTTGTGTGGGTTGTAGTAAAAAAAAACTGAGGGGCAGGAGCGCACACACACACACACACACACACACACACACACACACACAGCCATTCACAAACACACACTGCCTTATCGTTTGAGGATGAGAGGCTTTTGATGAAGAGGCTTTGGAGGCCTGAGAGGACTGATGACTCAGTGTCTCTGTGGCAGTTATAGTCTCTCGTTCTTTCTCTTTTTCACTCTCTCTCTCTCTCTCTCTCTCTCTCTCTCTCTCTCTCTCTCTCTCTCTCTCTCTCTCTCTCTCTCTCTCTCTCTCTCTCTCTCTCTCTCTCTCTCTCTCTCTCTCTCTCTCTCTGTCTCTCTGTCTCTCTCTCTCCCTCTCTCTTTCTATCCTGTAAAGTATAGCATGATTAATCATGAACACTTTTAGGATCTTCCATAGATAGATTAGCACATTTATTATTCGAAATGTATATAAAATACCTATTGATGGTACATTTTTGTATATTTTCAGACATCATATTTTCAGTTTTGGTCTTAAGGGCTCTGATATCATCATTTTTGTCATAATCTTGATTTACAACCTGATTTAAAATTGTATACTTTATTCAAAATAACCAAGAGGTCTGTGGGATAATGTTGTACGTTGTCAATTACTTAAACTGAATCTTGATTCCTTGTGTTCTTTTGGGAACCAAACGGCCGCAGAACATGTTTAGTTATTAAAGATACGTGCACCCCTGTTGATGATTTGTAAAGTCTGCTGCTTCTATTGTTTTAGTCCTCGTGTTTATTGTGTACATGTCAGCGACTACTTTTCTTCTGTATTTGTTAATGAAGAATAATTGTAATAAACAACTTGGTGGATCCAACTGAATGTTCTCGTGTGTTCAGCTGATGATCATTCTCGTTTTATTAGTGAATAATGCTCACATGAGTAATAATATATTAATCATAAATCATAAATAAGGCAACAAATGTTTTTCTGACTTTTTTTTTTTGGACCTCCTCCCTGGGTTTTGGCTCGGGGGGCGGGATGCCTCAGTGTCTCAGTGTCGGTTGTAGAAAGAAACCAAAAACAGATGGCTGGACAGACTCTCTCTCTCTATCCCCGGCTCTCTCTCTCCCCGGCTCCCTCTCTGCCCCCCGCCGTTTTCCTCTCCCCCCCATTTCTCTCACCACAACAAGCAGGCGAAAATAAGATAGAGAAAGGTTAATTCAAGGTATGTTTGTACAACCTATTTCCTCCTTTCACCACAGTGACTGAATTAGACTTCCCAAAACTGTGTGTGTGTGTGTGTGTGTGTGTGTGTGTGTGTGTGTGTGTGTGTGTGTGTGTGTGTGTGTGTGTGTGTGTGTGTGTGTGTGTGTGTGTGTGTGTGTGTGTGTGTTGGTGGCGCTGGGTCAATAGAGGGCACTAGGGTCCCGCCCCTCCGTGATATATTCACTCGATATATCTGTCAACTATCAATCAACTTTTTAAAATGCGAAATAAATCAACAATAATCCATAGCGTTTATCCTCGTTTAATTGTGTGATATACATTCAGACTACTGCGTCTGAATGTCGATGATTTGGGCTAGGCTAGTTATTGGTCATTCGAAATAAAGCCTTCCTCCAGGTCAGGGGCGCCGGCCACGTTGAAGTCAATGTAAGCTCGCTAACTTTTTGCTGTCTATCAAGCAGAGACAGCTTTTCATTGGTGCAAGAAAAAATGTCTTCAGGTCGCACCAGTGGGCGCCCCAGGCCAATGGCATTGCTTTTCTTTTTTTTTATCTCCACCTGATTGGCCAATTCAGCGATCCATCAAATAGGCTACCTCCCTCAGCAGCAT